>NW_010240960.1:11106-17615 GCF_000690775.1 Eurypyga helias | reverse complement strand
TTCTATGATTCTATGACTAAATTAATAATAGGTTTACCTTGAAACTAAGTGTGACATTTTTAGCAGTATTTCTGCCTCAGGAATATTCATAATATTAAGGCCAGTCTAGATTGTGGTTTGTCAGAAAATTACACTGGGAGATGACCCTCCCAGATGCAGTGTGGGGATAGTACAGACACTCAGCCCTTTTCTGTGGCTGGCACCAAGCACATGGGCTATGACCTATGGTCCTGCTTCAACTGCTGGCACTCAGCCCCTCACTTGCCTCACTCACACCAGTCTCCCAGGAAGCTCTCAATTAGTCCTTGCAGTACTTACAGACACATTATAGAGTAAGAAGAGAGACATAGCAAACAAGAGACAAACGTATTTAATAAGACAGGATGGACTGCAATGATCAGGTGGAGTTTCCAGTCAAATAATCATACTGACCGTTACATTTTACTTTTGACCAGCACATTTGACACCAGTTTCTGCCTACCTTCCCTTTGTTCGTCTTCAGTTGCCTTCTCTTCCACAGTCCTTCATCAGTCTGCACAGTCTTACTGGATCCCCAGCATAGTGGAGTCTCAGGTTTGCATTCCAGTCAGCTGCAAAGTCACCCTTTCTTGAGGTTCCTTAGTAGCCCATACATTAATGTGACTGAGCAGATTTGTTTCTTGTCATGTTATGTTTGCCTGTCTGCTTTGTGCCTCTGTGTATTTTGTTCATGGGTTCTCCCTTTTCCTTGCCATTCCCTTTGACAAGGTCCTTGATCAGGTAATCAGTGAAGTGAATATTCCCATGTTCCAGTACCATTATCAACTATCAAATATTACTGACCAGGTTCATTACTGTCTCCCTTATCCTTTGTTGGTCAGGTTTGTGTCTCTGTGTGTTCTTGTTTATGTCTTCCTCCTTTAATTATAATTCTCTTTTCCTTTAAAAGGTCCTTGCACAGAGAACCTTAATGGAGCTGACTCTCTCTCCTTCCAGATACCCTTCCACAGAGTATGTTTAAAAACACTTGTTGATGACAGTTTCGTTGACTAAACCAAGCTTCTGTTAGAAATACATCTTGCTTAGAACATTGTTGGATAGTATTTTATGGGATTCTTCAGTGTACACATAGAGATAGAGAGCTTAAGTTTTAATCTGATGATCACATCAGTTTTAAAAACTTTAATCATTGTAGGGAGGAGGTGGTGAGGAGCACAAACTGCCTTTTCTCTTTTTTCACAATATACCAAACCTAAAATTTGTGGGTAACATTAAACCCTGCTTTTCTCTGTCCTTTTCCTCCAAAATAGAAGGTTGTTGGAGTAATTGCAAAGATTTTATGCAAATATGAGTATAAGAAAATAAGTGATAAAGGGAAGAAAGAGAAACATTTTCAGCTGAGCTAATGTTTAGTACACAGGACATTTATTACTTTGACAAATCTCTAAAAATTTGTAGATATTAGGACTGATGCTGTTTGTCTAAGACTGACTGACAGCAAATGTACCACTACCAAAAATAACACCCTCAATAAATAATCTAATCAAAGTGCAGAGGATTCCTAAATGGGTTAGGGTACCTATAAAAGCCAGGAGAGCTTAGCTTACCTACTGTACACAACTTGTTTTAAAGATACATTTTCTTCAGTTACTTCTACTTTATTTTTTTTATTTGAAGTGTGGACACACTTACCCTCTGCAGTTGAATTTGTCATTTGTCAGTTGGAGAGACAGTAGCATCATCTAGTCTATAGAAATGGAAGATGTAAGTCTGCTCTGCAGTAAATGTTTTTCATGACAGCAGTTTTTTTCTCTTTCATTATGTATATGACAGCAAATGCAGTCCCTGAGAAGTTCAGAAGAGCAGAAACAGGTCTTAAGATAATTGGCATATTTTTCAAAATCTGTTTATAGACCTAGAGAAGAACACTTTTGGTCAAGAAAAAGGTGAGGTTATTAAATGATTTTAGTTCGTTAGGCAAGCTGGTTCACTTTAAAAGGGGAAAGGGAAAACAAGGCAGAGAAAGGGAGAAGAACTTTTCCTTTAATTTTTGTATCGTTCTTTAATGAATCATTAGAGCTTCCTTTGAGGATTTCATTCAATGACTGAACTAATATCAGGATTTATTCTTTCCATTTATTGCAAAAAATGAGTGAACAATAATGGACTATTTTCTTGTCTTTGTTTAAACAAGTGATGTAAATTCTAGTTTCTGTTTTCACTTCTAGAAGTTAAAAATATGAGCAAACACATCTGGTTTGTTGAAAAGCATTTTCAGAAATAGATTACTCACTGTTGGCATCACTGTTTGTCATGATTCACTTTCTTTTCTGACTGTCTGGTGTACTACAACAGTCAAAAAAATACAAGAATGATTACAGAAAATAAAAACTGCTAAACCATTGATAGCACAGGGAAAGCAACACATAGTATACACTTCAGCAACAAGAACACAGGTCCTAGCCAGTGCCAGTTAATTGTCTTTATATCACTTATGTTCCAAATGTACTGATGGGCTAAACCCAAGGCAGCATAGTAGCCGTATTTTAGAACAAAAAATCAGTCTCCAATCTTTAAAGAGAATTTTTTGAAGTATGGGCTGGATAAGTAGATTGTGAGCTGGATTGAAAACTGGCTGAATGGCTGGGCCCAGATGGCGGTGATCAGTGACATGAAGTCCAGGTAGAGGCCAGTAAACAGTGGCCAGTAAACAGTAATCACCCCAGGGGATGATACTTGTTCCAATCCTGTTCAACATCTTCATTAATGATCTGGATGGTAGGGCAGTTTATTTTCAGCAAGTTTTCTGACACAAAACCAGGAAGGAGGGGCTGATACACCAGGAGCTTGTGCTACCATCCAGAGGGACCTTGAGAAACTGGGAAAAAATTAATTGACAGCGACCTCATGGAGTTCAACGTAGGAAAGTGCCAAGTCTTGCACCTCAGGAAGACTAACCCCCTACACCAGTATACATGGGACCTGCCTAGCTGGAAAACAGCTTTGTAGAAAATTACCTGGACACCCTGCTAGACACCACGTTGCCCACACTGGTGTCCTTTGCATGAGAGAAAGATAATTATATCGTGGGCTGCATTAAGGAATGTGTTGCCAGCAGGTCAAGGAAAAGATCCTTCGAGTATTGTATCCAATTCTGTGCTTCCCAGTACAAAAGAAAGAAGGAACTACTAAAGACAATTCAGCCAAAGGCCACTAAGATTACTAAGAAACTCATGCATCTTACTTTGTCTGACTGTCCTGTTGAGGAAGGGAGTTGAGTTTTGATACTGAGTATCAATATCTGATGCTGTTGACAAAGTAAGGTGTTTTCTGTGTGGCACTCAGTAGATCTCAGGTTTTTTGGTTTTTTAGTAGTCTGTATTTATTAGACAATCTGCCTTCTGTTGATCAGTATGCGCAATGTAGCTAGCCACATTTCAATAGAAGGGACTTTATATAGACAGATAATTGGAATTATTTCTTTGTGCACATTGAACAGAAGGGAATATTTAGAGGGTGATTTTAACCGGTTAACATGTAAGAAAATTTCCTCACTAGCTAAGTAACATGACTCTTCCTTGACTACTACAGGATGATTCTTCAAGAAGAAAATGTTGATATATCGTTACACAGGAGGAGACATTGCTAACACCTCCAGGCTGACATGCCACTGATAAAGACTCTTGTATTGAAAGCAATCTGTTATCATCTCATGGGGGTGCTTATAGAAAACTAAGAATTTTATAACAGGATAATTGGCAAAGTTGTTAATTTCCTAACATGGATCTTAAGCAAGATCCTAATCATCACTTATTTTTATGCAAATGATAAAAGGAGTTATGAATCATCTTAGTAAAAAACAGACTTAGTCACTCTCTGCTAGGTTTTCATCAGTCACAATGGAGATGAACTCATTTTATAAGTCAATGAATTATTGTCTCTTTTTTTTTTATTTTTATAATCTATTCTGAAATTCATTAATTCTTGAGAAATAAACCCTTCTATCAAATCATTCTGTAATATTTTTTCATGTCTCAAATGTCTGTTGGTCCTACTGCATCTATATAATCAAAAAGTTAAGCTGAGTGGCAGCTAGAAACAAATTAAAAAATCTCTTTCACTGTACCTGAGATTATCAAAAGTAACTCGCAGTGTAAAGGAACAGTTAGAACTCCAAACATCTGCACAGGATATTGTATGACATTTCTTGAATATAGGATATTTTTTTTCTAACCATCCTTTCTCTGTTCCAGAGAAATAATTTAGAGAGCCAGCAACTCCTGAGTACTAACCCCATTTCTCATTATCTTATTCTGCATTTTCATACCACTCACGTTAACTTCTCTACCTAACATTGCCATTCAGTAACATAAGGGAATAAGATTTTGTAAGGTCCTATATGAGTATTAACAAAATTTTTTGACAAACTACATTGTTTACTCATGTTTTCGTATTTTTTTGTGTTGGTTATAATAAATTATGAAGTTTTGTGCCTTTTTATGAAGAGAAAAACCATCAATATCTTATATAATATCATAAGTTAATACAACATCCTTTGTTCTAACAGCAGCATCCTACCTCTTCTTCCAGGTAGTTAGAACTTTAAACTAAAAATTGTGTAATATGTCTCTGAAGAGATGGCATAACAATCTTTGCATTGTAAATTAGAATTGCATAATAGAAAAAGAAGTGGAAGTTGTTAATGCTTCAAAGCAATTACGTTTGGTATCACTTAATTTTGGACACTTTTCAGTCTCATTGTAGTCATCTGCTTCAGATGATAACAGAAAAAAATGTTCTTGTTCTTGATGACACTGAGTAATGGGTCAGATAGCTATGTGTGATACAGTAAGATTAGTACAGAGTACAGTTTTCTTAGACTACTTGGAAAGAAAGAAAATTAACTCAGAAGTTCAACTAGAGTTTGATTATGGACTTCATTGTAATAATAGAAATACAAAAAAGTCTGAAAATATTTTCACTTTTACATTCCCTTTGAATCTGTAACTTTGGCCTAAACTAGCAAAAATACTAAGGTATACTGTATATTATCTCTCTCTCTTTTTTTTTTTTTTTTTAGTGGGTTATATTATGCAGCAGATTCATAGATTCATCAGTGTGAATGTAGAAAATACATCTAGTCACAGGAGTTGATAATAAAATATTTCTGTCATTTTTTTTAACAATCTTTCCAGAATTTTACCCTTCCCACCTGATTTAAAGTCATCCATTTCACTTAGGGTTAATGATGCCTCTGTTTCCACTGCCATATTGATACACAATTACATCCTTGACCTACAAAATACATGAGAACTTCTATTTTCAGTAATTTGTAATTTTCTAAAAAAAAAAAAAAAATTGCTCTTCAATTCTTAATGACCAAACCAAGCCTGAGTTTTCCATGACATATGAGAACTAACTGAGAAAGCAGCAAGGTGCCATGATGAACCTGAGCAGAAGACCACTGTACATAGAGGAGCTGGTGACCTTTACAGAAATTAACCTACAGAGGTGCAGGGCTGTGCTGTCCTGCACATCCTGCATGGCCATCAGAATGTGTTGTGCTGCACAGATCTCATGACTCAGACATGAAACCTCAGCCAGCTGGTTGTAACATATGAGCCAGCAGGCAGCTCCCACTCGGTAGCAGCAATTATGCCACCTGTGCAGCCTTGTCGTTATCTAAAAGTTCAGCCAGAAATTCTGTGTGAAAATCCTCAGTGTTTGGCAGTGGAAATGATGACTATATGTGTTTAGGGTTTTTTTTTGTGAACGATCAAAATAGGGTGCTCTACAAGAGACAGGAGCTGCACTGTGTGCTGTGTCCTGATCAGAGGCACATTTGATGAACTTCCCAATGTCTGAGAGATGTAATATTACCTATACTCTCCCCTCTTTCTATGTAGTATTATCTTTAATAAACGGTATTTGAATGGATACTTTGCAAGGTCCAAGTGCCTTTCTTACTGGGATCATAACAAACCAGCACATGGTGGTGCAAAACAGATGCTAAGATGTTGCTCACAAATGATAAACTGCCAACTGCAGAGTCTTTGGAGGAAAGATAGGGAGCAGTTGCAGCTGTAATGTTTCATAAGCAAGTTTCCAGTAATGAAAAGCAAATCAGTAGCCAAGAGGGAAAATTAAACATGTAAGAGAAATTCTTACTCTTCCATATATGGGTATACAATATACAATGTGTATGAATAGCAAATGGAAGCTAGAAGAATAAAAATGTAAATAATCTGGTTACCCATGTAAGCACAAAGTCAGACTAAAGTTTCTGTGTTGCATAGAAATGACTATAATCTCTTATGCTGTGCACTGACTGCTGCCTCCCCCAAATCAGAAAAGCTCCTTTGAAGAAGATGAATGGTAACAGGGTACTAACAGGAAAAGAAACCTGTGATCCAAGTAGCAGAGCTGAGAATTTGTAAGCCTGTTGGAGTTAAATTAAAAGACTGCTACATATTTTTGTGAGAAATATTTTAATAATGTCAAACTGGAAGCAAGAAATCTGCAGTAGTTTT
>NW_010240960.1:10485-11090 GCF_000690775.1 Eurypyga helias | reverse complement strand
TCTTTCTTATCCAAGATGAGAAGACTTAAAATCACTATTCATACTCTATATTGGTTTGATGTATTTCAAATTAAGTAGTTGCCTTTTCTGCCTATTGCACCCCAGTTATCCCTACAGTAAAACAATCAACTTACAGACATATATGACATGAGGACCCCAAGAAAGTAATTCCCCTTCTACTTTTTAACCCTAGGATATTCTCCCTTCCACGATCTAAAACGAAAGAAAGGTAAAAACTTTCTCATTAGAGATCGCTCTCACTTAGTGACCTTAAGAGACCTTCTTACATGTTTACGTTCTGACCTTGTCAAAGAGTAGAAGTGTCCTCCATGCAACATTTTTTGTAGAGTTACAAAACTTCTAATGTTAGTGTGAATCTGGCCACAGGTGTTTGTTAAAGCGACACATTACTGCAGAGGAACATCTGCCAGACCAGATATTAATTAATATGCATTGTCCAAAACATCTGACACTGAAATAATAACTGAATCTTGACTATGAAGAGTTTTCACATTGCTTCTGTTGCTAAGGGAACAACTTTTCTGTTACCCATTATGTTTATGTGAATCCCAATTTTTAACGGCTTTTGAGAAAGAGTGGAGAAG
>NW_010240960.1:0-10450 GCF_000690775.1 Eurypyga helias | reverse complement strand
GAAAATATCTGAACTATGTTCTATCTTTCAAAAATATTTGTTCCTGCTAGAGACAGGGAGGTGAACATTTTCATTTTCTCAGGCAAGGAACCATAGCTTCCATTTTATATATTTAAGCTTTAGTATTTCAAAACTGCATGAGGCTGATGGAAGTTTTTTCTGTTACTCTCTTGGACACTCACCTTTTCCTTCATATTGTAAGTACTAAAACATTAAGACATGAAAATCTGGTTTCGTATGCACAGATGTTTGAATTTATTTTTTTTTCTCCATTAAATGAGTGGGTAGGGGATAAGCAAAGGCTTCAGGAAGCAAATAAAATTAAACAGCTATAGAATTTATAAATAGTGATTTTATTATATATTGAATAATTTATACAGATTATATTATCTATATTTTGTCCTATGGAACACAAAACACTAATCAATACTGTGAGGGTTTTTTTCCATTCAACGAAGTGCTAAATGAATAAACACATATATAGTGAAAAATGTAATATTTTCAGGAAGTAGTTCCTGAAAGCTGGAGACATAGGTGAAGAGTGAGCCATTAAAATTCTATTGAACTGACACCAAACTTTCAATAAAAGTGATTTTACATGAACCAATTGGATTTTCATTGCTGGGTTTATTTGGGAGTGGGTTTGTTTGTTTGCTTATTTGTTTCTTCAAACTAAGATTTGTAGTCATTAAAATAGCTCTTAATTTGTAATTTTGCATCTGCTCAACGATAAATTTGTAGGTTTTATTTTGCCTGTGGTTACCTACAACTTTGTGATCTCTGTCCAAGGTAATTCTTCATACATTAAGATGATTTAAA
Organism: Eurypyga helias; assembly: GCF_000690775.1. Taxonomy (NCBI): domain Eukaryota; kingdom Metazoa; phylum Chordata; class Aves; order Eurypygiformes; family Eurypygidae; genus Eurypyga; species Eurypyga helias. The sequence continues at coordinate 9,631 of NW_010240960.1, read as the reverse complement.
GTCTTAAATTAAGAGATGGAAGGGAAGCTGTCTGTTTCTTAAATGGTGATCAACACAATAACACATCACACTGCTTCTCCAGTAACTCATTCCCAGTGACATACTAGTAGGAGATTATGGCTTAAAGTTTTCCGTTTAAATACTACTACTGTCTGATACATTGACTCTTTACCGAAACACCTAAACTGAATTCAGTAAACAAATTAACTGAAAATTTATTTTCAGAGGTATGATTAATGATTAACCTTGTTGGTTCATTGGAACTCTCTCAGTCTGAGATGGGACAGAGTTTGTATTCCTGGTGCATCCAGTTCAACTTTTTTCAGCATTTGGACTGAGTTTAGCACTGCTTTACAAAATAAAGGTCAAGTAGGGATGTGACTGTTGACTGTGGATATATCAGGGCATAAACAAGAGCAAGCAAAAAAGTCTGTACACCGTCTGTATAAGATGATGATCAGTTTTGGAACTACAAAAGGGTACAGCTGCTACAAATGATATAACTGAAAATTTTTATAAAGTTTCTACAGCAGATTCCAAGTAAATCTAAAGAAATTAATTAATGTGAAAGTACTTCTTCCCCTCCCAGGTTTTCTGCCACTCTTGGAAACAATATCAAAACCAAGAATAGAAGACGTATTTTACCTGAGAGTGACTTGTATCACAAAATAAATTCTAGCTGCCTATTCTGTCATGCCTGCTTCATATAAATATAAGATAATATGTAGAAATATAAGATTTCATTGAAATGGTTCTTGAATGAGACTGATTAATAAAATACATAATTATAGCATGGAAATTTATCATGGTGCTATGGACAATGAATTTTTAATGTGCTGAAGTATACAGTGTATGTATTAGAAATGTATTTTTACTGTAAATTATGGACTACATTATAGGACAAAGCTTGGATGGTACAAGATGTTTTTGTTACCCGAGTTCTAAAGAAGTAAAGGGCCTGACTAATACCTGTACTTTTTCTCCGTATTATTGAAGAAGAACTGTTTCATATTCTGGAAAGAAGTGACAGATAGTTTAGTGTGCATGTTTGATAGACAGAAAAGAAGGAATAACTGCGCTTCTAGGTAATTGAGTAGTTTAAAGTTACAGGGAACCATGACATAAACTGCCTTTTTCATCATGTTTACAAAATATGATGAACACCGTATAAGCTACTTCATCAAAAGCCTTAATGAGGGGAAAGAAAATTTGCTTATTTCTGTTCTAAGTAGTGGTTTATGCTTTGGAAAGATGGCATTTATGTCATTCATAAGTTTAAAATTCTGTGAACTGTAAATTGAGGTGAATAAAGAGACAGCTCTAGCCTTTAGTAAGCCTTGTATGCCACGGGGATAGTTAAGCTAAGTTCAATAGATTTCACTGGATATGAAATTGCAATGACTTGAGAATGAGGCACCACATGCAGCCTGACAGTGTTCAAACTAGAGAACAGTGACACTGGAAAGGGAAGATTTTTTCTAGGGAAAAAAAAAAAAAAAAACACAAAGCAAGAAACAAACCAACCATTTAGAGAAGCTTGACTTCCATATCTGAAACACGATTAGATGGAATTAAATTTATTTTCAAGCAAGATCAGCTTCCTCTACAATGCAGAAACCCTAAGACAATGACTTGACTTTGGTGGTAAGGTGCACAGCAAAATGTTTTTTTCATTTATTTCAGGAGCAGCATAGATTCTTCTTGAAAACAGGAAATGAGAATTATATGCAAATAAAATTAATTTTACAGAAATCATAGAAAACTCAGACTGCTTTTCTTTTTTTTTAAGTTGAAGCTAATGATTCAAGTGGGGTTTTTTTTTGCCAGCTAAGAAATGTTGTGTTTGTAATTTGTTTCATCTCACAGTGCAAAGGCATAGAAATAGGTGGTCCTTTTCTTCACTATGGAATTCTAAAATATGTTTTAACACAATATTTCAAAAATCACTTTAAACATGTTGAAATGCATACATCACAGTTCTTGGTTAGCTGAAAATTATTATACTTGTCTGTAAGTCCACCTTCTGCCAAATGGTTTTGACTGGGAAAGTTGAAACCATTGATAAATTATGCAGCATACATCACAAAACCCACACCCTTAATTGGTGGTTGGGTACATGCATTAACAGAAGAATGATTTAATTTAGATGCATGAATTGACTTTTTGTTACTACTTTGCTTTGGTTGTTTTATTGTTTTCCCTTTCTAAATTAACCAGAGTCTTTTTCTGCAATCCTGCAAGATAGCCCTGTAGTTGCATTTATGCTGCTTCTTGCTACACTGTATCCTTTGTGTAGACTGTAATGTAACGAGACAAAGAAAGAATATTATTTAATGCCTTTGAGAACATGATATTTTTGTAAATGTCTTTTTGGTACCAGTGAATCAGCATTTTTCCACCCCTGAAATGTCATTTATGAAACTACCACATATGTATGGACTACCTGAAAATGGGAATTCAGCAGTGTTTAAGATAAGATAATGCTCCCCTAACCCATTAATGAAGAGAATGGATTTCTGCTAGCACTGAAGAAAATAATTATTACAGAAAGATTGAAAAACATGTTTTAAAGTGTCACAGATGAAAAATGTTAGTAGAAACTGGATTTTAAATAAATATTCTGAACTAAATTTAGTAGGCGTTGAATGCATAAGAAGTGGGAACCTTTCTACTGGTTTGGTATCATAGGCCCTCTGAGAATTAAAATTATGTAAACTGTCTCTGCAAATTAATTCTGTGTGGAAACTTGCTAAATATTTTTTGTAGTATTGAAAATAGGCAATGCATTGAGTTTAATCAGGACGAAAAAAGCATTTGTCCTGGCAAAATGAAATAAATTAACATCATATGTGCCTGAGCAGAAACCTCATTGGTAGCTGTACCTAGTAAGAAGCAAAGAATGAAGCACTTTATTACCTTCTCTTACACCGCCAACTCCTCTTCCTTCTTCCTCCTAAAAGCAAGTTTAAGTCTTCTTTGTTCAGAAAATAATGTTAGTTCAAGTTAGAAAATGTCACCTCTTGCACAACTGAGTACTGAGGATAAGGCAAGGTTGACCATTGGACAACTGTAAAGAAGTAACTTGGAAAAGGCAACCTAAGCGAACATTTTACCATGTATTCTTCTCTTTTAGCAGAAGAAGAGGCAGTTTAAGGCTGTTAATGTGTGTAGTAGAGATAAAGGACAAAAAAGAATTACTGCCAGCTTAAATTCTGTAGTTCCTTAACTATTACAAAAACATAAGGGGTTGAAGCATCACCAGGTAAATTAAGCTACATCACTTCTGCAACCTCTAGTACTTTATAATTTTGTCAATAATAAATGCTATATCTTTAGGAGTTATGTTAGGTAAGAAATAATAAAAAAAAGCAAACAACAAGAAAACAAAAAAGAGACAGTTTGTGGGTTTGTTGGTTTTATTTTTTTCTTTTTCTTCTTAGCAATGCTTTTATGCAAAATAAGCCAAATACTCATCCTGTTTCAGTGAAGACAGAGTTGAAATAACACTGTTCCACTTTTCAAGTTCTAAACAGCGGCTCCTTATCTCAGTCCACAGACATTCTTAAATTTCTTGAACAGCAGAATTTGAGGTTGAGGAGACAGTGAGGTGCAACCTTCTCTAGAAAGATAACAGGTCTGTAAAATGGAAGAAATGCTTCTCAGGTCTGTACAGTGGAAAGCAGGAGACTCAGAGAGAAAAACATCGTACAAAATAAGGGTGACATAAGTTTCATGCTTATCATATACACCGGAAAGGGTCTCTGTCTCTTAATGTCTCCTATAGCAGCTACATTCCTTCAGTTTCTCCTAAATTTTTTGTGAATTTTGCCTTTGTATTCAACAATTTATTTTCATAATGTATAACAATGTCCCTAAATATGTCTCAGGTGTTGTGCATATTTATTATTTTGAGTACAGCTATTTTGTCAAAAGAAGGTCTCAAAAAAACTTTGCAAGTTATTGGATATGCTGCTTAATTTAAATACCCAAGAGTTTATTCCATCAGGCAGTTATTCAAGCTGCAAAGATAAAACATTCACTGCTTCCTTCACTGTATTTGATGTAAGTGTGAGAAATAACAAAGTCGTCCAGCAGTTATGAAGATAAATATTTCTGTAGTTTGACTGTTTTATGCACTTTCATTGATTCTGTTTATTCTTAAAGATATTGACTCAGTTTTACAGTCTGAATATACTGGGGTTTTTTTTATCCAAAACCAAGCTTAGTTGATGGTTCATGCACATAGAGGCCTTATTAATAACACACAGAATACTTTATTAGTGCTCATGAACACATAAACTCAGAAGTGAAGCAAGCTCTTCCTGTTTTCTAATATCTACATCACATCCGCTAATGAAGTCTACTAGTAAACTTAATCCAAATTATAAAAATTAATTCCCCACTGTAAATACAAGAGTAGATAGATAGCTGGCATCACTATCGAAAATCTTCTGACTTTGTTACTAATTACCATCATAGCAGAGTGTCCAGCTCCTTGTGCTTAAATTTGTGTCAGTATTTTCAATATAACCTTATTTTCAGGACTGAAACTATTTTTCAATATCATCAGAATTTATCTGTTAGACAAATGCATATATTAAAAAATCTATATATTGTGTATGGGAAAATGTGTAGTGATATGAAGTCCATGTAATTATACAGAATATCCCTTTCATAATTTCTGTGATTACATGTTTTGGTAACTATTGGTAATTACATGTTTTGGTTAACTATTAAGGTATCTGACAGAAGTGTGGTATCTCTTTTAATCAAACTGCAGTTAAATACCACAACATATTTGCAGTACTTAGATGTTGTTAAATTATAAAAGTTCCCAAAACTCAAGCCTGAATGTCACCTGTTATAATTTAAGCCTATTACTTCAAATCATTCCCAAGATGAAAATAGGAAATAAGAAATTGTCTTTTTCCTCTTTGTAAGAGCCTAGATGATAAGTAAAGTTTTTTCTTAATGCAGCAACCCTGACTTCTTTAGTCTTTCCTAACAGGTTGCTGATTATTTTTTGTGTTCTCCTCTGCTGACCCCAGCTATCAAATATCTATTTGAAGTATCAAGATGCAAAATGTCACAAAGGATTTTGAGAGGATGCTGGGAAAATTTTGTACTCACTCATTTTCTAAATTATCTGTTTATATTGCCTTATCCATTTGTTATTTGTATCAGCAAGATCGTTAATTCATGCTCTCCTTGTGATCCATTCCAGTTTATTTTGCTGTCTGGACTCCTTTCTGCACACATACTGTCTACACAATCATTCGGGCCCTCTGTTTCTGCAGCTGATTTTTTCTGCCTAATCCCACATGTTGTATGGTTGGGTTTTTTCCACAAGAAAAACGGAACTGTATTCACTGCTTCTTTGTTATGGTTCTTGTAAAATCAAACCATGCTTTCCATTGATCTGACATATCCCTTCAGCATATAGCCTATAAATACATCAGGCACTTATTTTATTTTGCATCCTAATAGACCAAGAGATATTATATGGAATCCCTCTTCTTGTATGTTTTCAATTCTACAATAAACTGTTCCTAAGTATTTTCTGCTTCGCATTTCCAGAGAGCTTTGCAACATAACTTTTATGGATTTCATAGAGGACAGATTTCCTTAATTTGCTTAGGAAGGTGTTATATGAGAGAATTTCAATAACCTCAGCAATTTTAGGATTGCAGGTTTTTCCTCTGATGAGGAATCCTGTTCTTCTGTCATCACACATTCTCTTACAATAATGTGTTTAATAGAAATTCAATGGAAAATTCAAAATCTGTCTCATCTCTGTGCCTGGCAAGATCATGGAGCAGATCCTCCTGGAAACGATGCTAAGACACATGGAGAATTAGGAGGTGATTGATGACAGCCAACATGGCTTCACCAAGGGCAGATCGTGCCTGATGAATATGGTGACCTTCTATGATGGGCTTTCAACCTTGGTGGATAAAGGAAGGGCAACTGATGTCATCTACCTGGACTTCTGCAAAGCGTTCAACGCTGTCCTGCCCAATATTCTTGTCTTTACATTGCAGAGACATGGATTTCACAGATGGACCACTCAGTGGATAAAAAACTGACAGAGAGTAATCAGAGAGCTGTGATCAACAGCTCAGTGTCCGAGTGGAGACCAGTGACAAGCAGCATTCCTCACGGTTTGGTGTTGGGATTGGTACTGTTTAACACCTTTGTCAGTGACAGGGACGGTGGGATTGAGTGCACTCTCAGCAAGTTTGCCAATGACACCAAGCTGTGTGTTGTGGTTGACTCGCTGGAGGGATGCCATCCAGAGGGACCTGGACAGGCTGGAAAGGTGGGCCTGTGCCAAACTAATGAAGATCAACGAGGCCAAGTGCAAGGTCCTGCACATCAGTCAGGGCAATCCCAAGTATAAGTACATTTTTGGTGGAGAATGGATCAAAAGCAGCCCTGAGGAGAAGGACTTGGCGGTACCGGTGGATGCCCTAGCAACCCAGAAAGTTAACTGTATCCTGGGCTGTATTCAGAGAAGTGTTTCCAGCAGGTCGCAGGATGTGATTCTCCCCCTCTACTCTGCTCTTTTGAGACCTCACCTGGAGTACTGCACCCAGCCCTGGAGCCTGCAACATACGAAGGATAGAGGAAGCCCAGAGCAGGCCATGAAGATGATCAGAGGGTTGAAGCACCTCTCCTATGAGGAAAGGCTAAGAGAATTGGGTTTATTCAGCCTGAAATAAATAAGGCACTAGGAAGACCTTATAGCAGCCTTCCAGTACCTGAAGGAGGCTTCCAAGAAAGATGGAGAAGGACTTTTTACAAGGACCTGTAATGACAGCAGAAGGGGTAATTGGTTTAAATTGAAAGAGGGTAGACTTAGATTGGGTGTCAGGAAAAAAGTTTTTCATTGGGAGGGTGGTGAAGCACTGGAACAGGTCGTCCAGAAAAGCTGTGGATGCCCCATCCCTGGCCGTCTTCAAGGCCAGGCTGGATGAGGGTCTGAGCAACCTGGTCTAGTGGAAGGTATCCCTGTTCATAGAAGGGGGTTTGGAACTAGATAATTATCCAAGCAAAACCATTCTATGATTCCAAGTCAGTGTTGGACACCATTTGGTGGTTACCATTGTGTTTGTGCTCTGAATCAGTTATAAGCTGTATGAATAAATCCTGTGATTCTGCAAGCAGAAAGTTATGTGTTTATACACAAGATGAGATTTGTATAAGGGATCTGAAAATTTAGGTGATGGTACGAAACATTATTTATACTTCAGAGGGACGTAATGGTTATAGTTAGCCTGATATGGAAATTTCTCATCTACCTTTACATACCTACAGCATAGCATACACATCTGAGTTACTAATCTGGGTTCTCTTTATAGTTACTACTGAGGATTAAGTGCTGCTGCAGAATGATTCATGTAACCTATTTTAGATTTCTATTTTAGGATGAAATGAATTGCAGTCTTTCACCAGCTCTTTCCTTTCCCTTTACTGACCGTAAAAGAAGTTGAGAAAATTAGCCCAAATGTAAATTGGAAAAGATGACCCCCTCTGCCTTTGGATGAACTATGTGACAATTATCTGGGCTCACTCCATGTCTTTAAGACCTTCAGACTTAGGTACCAGGCATGGATTTGGTAAGAGAAAGGCCTAAACTTGTGTTAATGACCATTAAGTGTTCAGGGAGAAAAGGGGGAACTGAATCTTAATGACTTCCTCAATATTAGGCTTAAGATCTCCCTACCGTTAAGAAGGGTGAGAGGATATAAAGTAGATCTATTTACTTTGTACCGATGCATAATTTTTAATGTCATCTACATGTATATTTTGCATTTTATTTACAAATGGTTACTATTCTCTGACTTTCGGTGTTTCTTTAACATGGTTGTCCTCAGAAATGTAGCCTAAGGACACCTGTAACATGACTTCTTCCACCTCCACTGCACATTTCACAGCACATGTATAGCAAAATAAACTCTTTCCACTTAACCTGATGTATTAGCTTGAGAGCTGATCATGCTGTAGTCTATAAGGAAGAAATATCTTTTGGTAACAAGCACTAAGCAGGAAAACAGGGACAAGATACGTATCAGCTGTCACAGTTGGCAAGTGGAGAAAAATTAATTGTATGAAATTAGATTTATACTTAGGAAAATTAATGTAGTTTGCAGTCATATAAGCCATTATTATGTAACCCTAGCTTATGCTTGGTTTCAATAATTGTTGATAATATCTGGTTCTTTTGAATAAAATTGTTGGCCTGTGTTTTTTTAAGTAAATAGTATCTTGCAGTTGCTTTTTTTGAAGTATCTTATTATTACTCCTAAAAATGTGGAAAATATAGTTTAACAGAAGGAAATGAAATGTACTAACATGATCATAGAATGAAATATACAAATTTCTGTGTTATTCTTTTTTAAAGTCTTATGGAGATACAAACTTATTAAGACTACTGTTACCTTTCCTAAACTAGTGTTGCATTTTTTATTTTTAAACTGCATTTACCAATTAACCTGGCAGTTAATCTTCCTCTCTTATCTTATTCGGTGATCACAGAATGTGTTTGTATTTTCAAACTGTAGTCAAAGATGTTACTGATATTACTATCCTGCGTCTTGTAGCAGGGTTCATTTAAATATAGGGATTTAAGTCAGCAAATTTAATCAGTATTTAATTCTGCATTAATTAATTCTGAACTGAAATAATTTATTTTACGTATGTTTTACATTCGTATATTTCAGTCAGTTTCTAAAGGAACATTGGAATTTACCAATTAGCAAGAACTTAGGGTAGGTGACTGGTGAAGAAAAGAATACTTGTACTGTATTTGGTGTTTCTTTTCGGTGCAGCAGGATATGATGTTAAATAAATATTAAGAAATATTACAAGCCATTTAATGATCCTAGCCATTTTTTAAAGTATCACAGAAAATGGAAATAAAAATTTAAATTTAAGAAGAAGATAGAAAAATATGTTCAGCTCTTTGGGTCTATTTAATCTTTTGTGAGTTTGTTGTGTTAAAAAATGAATGGGAGAGGAGTACTTAACAGGTTGATAGACAATTGTAATTAAATTAAATTTTATGTTATGAAGTAGACTTAGAAAAAAAAAGGAAAAAATTCAGAACCTGTTTGGCTACCTTGTCCATTAGACAATGGATGTGCTATCTGCAGATGCTAAATTCTGGACCTGTTCTTCAAGTTTTTATAAAAAGTAATTTTGTTTATATTTTTCATTTAGTTTTGCCTTGCAGTGAGAATATAATTTTAGGGCAATGCAGACTGAGAAGAACCTCAGGAAGTCTGTGGTACAACTTCCTGTTCACAGAAAGATCATATGTGATCTCACCCAGGTTGCTCAGGGCTTCCTCCGATTAGATTTGAAAACCTCCAAGTACTGAGCCTGCAAGACCTCTGTGGACAAACTATTTTTCTGCTTGACTGCCCTCAAGGAGGAAAAAAATACCCTTATGTCCAGTATGAACCTCTTCTTTTATTAAAAATACTATAAAAGATACCATAATTTAAAAAATTTGGGTTTACAATTGAACATATACAATTGTCATGGTTTAACTCCATCTAGGAATATACCACAAAGCTGGTCTCACACCTTACCCTCTTCCTTCAGTGGAGGGGAGAATCAGAGGAAA
>NW_010240959.1:6410-13228 GCF_000690775.1 Eurypyga helias | reverse complement strand
GGTTCACGTGTGATCAACTCCTGATGTGAGAAGAAATCTCAGACCTTTGCATTTGATACCGGGGTCCTCTCTAAACTGCTTTAACCTCACTTTCTGACGCACAGCGTTGGATTTCACCCTTGCTGTTTCAGCTCAGTTACCTCCTCTGAAGATCTGAAGGGTTTCACCACTGGCACACTTAATCGCATTAGCATATGACAGTTACCACACTTATAATTTGTGGAAACTGATACAGCTCTTCGGGCATTTCCTCCGCCTGAGACTTGTCCTTGCGTGTTTCTGAACCTCCTCCTGAGTGCTGTGGGCTTTTGTAGCACAGAGCCCAGGGAAGCACCAACTTTGAAGTCGTCTGAGTACCTCAGTCACACTTCAGCTGTAAATAATTGCCTTCCCATCAGTACTTACGTTTGTCTGAAGTTTTAGTCACAGAGGTCATTTTATGCAGTCAGCAAGAAAACATTACTTGTCTTCCACTAATTTCCTTATCTCTCTAGTAAGCAGAATCCTCCACAGGGCTTCTAGCAGAGAGTCGGGTAGGGAACAGGGATGGAACGAGTCAGGGTACATACAATCCCTATTGGAGAACAGGATCTTTGGAAGTAAAACCATACATATAAAAGAGTGTTTGGTCCCATACAGTGCTTTTGTATATCATTTTATCATATATAAATTCTAAAATCCTTCTGTCTACCAAGCTAGAAATCCCCCAAGTACATGCAAAACTACCTCGTTGTTTTCCTGAATACACCTTCAAGTTACTATCAGGCCTTGACGATGGTGGAGTTGTTAATAAACAGAAAGCCCTGCTCACCATGTCATCATAAGTTGCCACACAGCTGTTTCTGTATTCCTGCCTGTTTTTTTCACAAACTGCCTTCTATTATCTTATACCTGGGCTCATAAAGTTCGGCGGTTCAGGGGCTATTAAATACTTTTGCATCTCCTGAACGCCTCAAGTCCCTAGTGAATTACAAATAACTAATATTATTGAGGAGACATGGGGGGTGATGATGTACACTCTCTGAATTAGCTTTCTAAACTGAAGAAATAACTAAGCTGTACTTCGTGTAATTATTGCCATTCTTTCTACAGTCCTTCTCTGGATGTTTTTGCCTTATCATCTCTTACTTATTTGTATATAAAAGAAGCAAAAATGCAGAGAATGCTGACGCCTCTACTACATGATACCAGGGCCTAAATTGTCAATGCATGTTCAGTTTTAACCTGTTTCCGTGCCTTCTTGCGAAGTCAGAATGTGATCCAGAGCACATTTTTATTTCTGTAAATTTAATTTATTTAGGCAGCTAGAGAATGTCATTTCCTTTAAAAATGGCAGAAGAGTCGCCTCTCCCCCACCTCCTACACACTCAAAAGGTTACAATTTTCTTCTGCAATTCCCTCTATAGGGAATGCTATATTGGTATATTTGGCAGCACTGTAGTCAAAACATGCATTTAAATACAGACACTCAGCAAAGTAAAAGCACACAGGAAGTTGGAGTTACTGATTTTTTTTTTTTTTTTCCTCTTTAAACAAGGCATTTTGTGACTCAAAGGATTTTACTGGAAGTCTACATTGTCTAGTTAAAGTAGCAGTGGAATTCTTGTGCAGACAAAAGCACTATACTAAATATAATTTTTTGTTTTCCTTCCAGGTTTTAAATGCTGTTTTGTATTTGTCATCAAGGTGACACACTTTTGCTCCAATAGCCATCCTCTGCTGTTTTAGTGCTAACATCTTAAGGAGCCTTTCACTTTTGGCTTTTATTAATGCTGTCTGTATTACAGAAGCAGATGGGATCTCCACAGGACAAAATTTCTAGAGGAGTTTAAATATAAATTGCTGCGGGTGCTACTGGAGGTGCCAGAACCCCACAACTTCCAGGACCTGTGCCTTCCTCCTTCCAGGTGCCCTCTGAGCCAGGGATCCCTCCATACCAGCCCGAGAGATGCGGCTGTGGCTGCTCCTGACAACTGGTCTGGCCAGCATCGAGGCTGGGAGTTGTGGCCCAGGGAGGCACAGACACACACCCTCTCCTGTGTACAGAGGATGCTAATGTTGCGTGTCTGTGTGTTTGTCAATTTGCATGTAATTTGTTCTTTCTTCTACATTTTATCACATTTTAGTCCTTAACCACATAACTGCATGAACCAGGTGCTCTCAGACTGCTCAGAGCTTTATATAAACAACTCAAAAAGCCAGGTTATTAAAAGCAACATATTAAGGTTATTGAGCTCTTACATTTTCACCAATATTTCTTCATTTGTTATGATCCCGAAATGGGATGAAAAAATTAAATATTCATTTCAGAACCTTTTAAGGAAGCAAGTGAGCAAAACCAGACTCCAAAAGGAATACTTTGATTTTTAAACTGACACTAAATCTTTTTTGTCAGGTCAGCTCAATACTAACATCCCTCTGGCTATTGTGTCACAGCATCCGATGACACCTGCATTTTTGTTTGATTATGTTACACACTATGAACCAATCCCTCCTGCTTCCCATCTTGCATCACATGGTTTGTCCGGGAGAGAGTTTGCAGCCCTCGGATGTTCAGACAGGACATTTGGGACCTGCAAGTGTCAGCACATCACACTACCTGACCACAGCTTTCACGAAGACTGTAGAGCATGACAGTAAAACACAGCTTAGTGCTGAACTCATTCACAGTAGAATGTTCTGAGTAAGGAGGATTTGCAATCATTTTCAAGCAATTAACAATTATGTAGTTAAATAGTTTCTTAACATTTTCTTGTTGTAAAACTATTATCTTCTTGATAAAATAAAACTCTCTGGATAGCACAATAGGAAATTCAATTATTATCTATAGAAGTTAAAGGCCAGAACAACAAAACAAGAAGCATAAAGTAAAACATGATGATTGTGGTGACAGAGGAGATACGCCCTTAGGTAAATGTGGCAATTCAGATTCCTTAATCGCAAGTCAGGATCACACTAATTCCACAAAACCTTCTGAGATGCTCTCAAAGCTGAAACCTCCTGGCAGTCCAGTTGCATGAGGTGTCACAAGAGCTACTAACCAGCACTTCAAACCCTCCAGCAGTCTCCTGCACGCCCTCCCAGCTGGGACCAGAGGGGGAGCAGAGGTAAATGTGCTCCATCTTTATGGGATGACAGGCACTTCCAGACATAATCAGCCTGGGAAAAAACCTGCTTCCCAATTTGACATATAGTCTTGCTGGTGGCGACATGGAAGAGATGGGTTTTGTCTTCTGGAGGGGCTGTTTCCCATGTAAACAACTAGGCAGAGTACAATTTTCCTTTTATATTTTTAGTCTGACCTATTTTCTTCTTTCCATCTCCTTTTTTTTCACAGCTGGACCTGCCTGATTCAGGAAAAAAGAGTCTGACTGTGGAAAGAGGAACCTTCACAGTGTTCCCACCATGGTAGTAGCCTGCAGCAGTGGCTGTGGCAAGGGAAACAAGCAGTGGGAAGGTGTGTGCATTCACGGAAGCTCTCAGTTTTCCTCAACTACTCCCTCAGGCAGGTCTGTAACAATTTTACAATCAGTGGAGGAGTAGTAGATCTACTCAGAGCAGCCCTGAGAAGAAGGACTTGGAGGTGAGGAGCTGGCCATGAGCCGGCCTTGTGCGCTGGCAGCCCAGAAAGCCAACCCCATCCCGGGCTGGATCCAGAGCAGCGTGGCCAGGGGGGCGAGGGAGGGGATTCTGCCCCTCTGCTCCGCTCTGGGGAGACCCCCCTGCAGTTCTGCTCCAGCTCTGGGCCCCAACAGCAGAAGGACACGGAGCTGTTGGAGCGAGTCCAGAGGAGGCCCCGGAGATGCTCCGGGGGCTGGAGCCCCTCTGCCATGGGGACAGGCTGGGGGAGTTGGGGGGTTCAGCCTGGAGAAGGGAAGGTTCCGGGGAGACCTTATTGCAGCCTTCTAGTACCTAGAGCGGCTACAAGAAAGCTGGAGGGGAAATTTTCCGAGGGCAGGAAGTGAGGACAAGGGGTGACAGCTTTAAACTGGAAGAGGAAGATTGGACATCAGGAAGGAATTCTTCACAGAGAGGGTGGGGAGGCGCTGGAACAGGTTGCCCAGAGAAGCTGTGGATGCCCCATCCCTGGAAGTGTCCAAGGCCAGGCTGGATGAGGCTTGGAGCAACCTGGTCTAGTGGAAGGTATCCCTGCCCATGGCAGGGGGTGGGACTGGGTGGGCTTTAGGGTCCCTTCCTACCCAAACAATTCTATCGTTCTATGATTGAAGGAAATCAAAGTGACACTTTCTGAATTCATGTCCCAGGACAGTTTGGGGAGCAGGGTGAAATCCAAATTACCCAATGAAAGGAGAATCAAAACTGTTACCTATACTATTGGACAATGAAACATTAAATATGCAGTTCAGGTCTCCATCCGATGCAGTTCAATCACTACACTGACTTCAGCAGACCTGCAGTATCTTGTAAGTATAGTTTACTTTGATGTACAACCTCCTAAATGAGATGTTTGTGGTAGGTAGACCTTGTTTCATTGCATTATTTTAACTCTTTTCCATGCCAATTACTTCCTTCTTGTAAAGACAGTGGTTTTACTTAAACAGCCTTTCTGTACCTTTAAAATCCTTAGATAAATATTTATATCAACATGTTGCCATCAAGCAGAATACAAAGTCACCACTACCCAGTTCCCTGTTATCTGAACTGGTCCAAGCAGGTCTGGCAGATATTCCAGTGTCCTTGCACCTTTTTTCATAAACCCTACATTCAAACAACAAAAAACATGAATTGAAACAGACCTCCAAGTTTGAACTAGGGTGGACAAGGACCAGGAGATTAGAAAGGGAAAGTTAAGTGGTCACAAAAAGTAGTGAAAATGCAGTCATGGGGTTTTTTTTGAATTTCAAAACAGACTAAGGCTCACAGCTACTCTTCCTTGTGGGAGCCTTGGATATTGAACATCTAATTATCTTAAAGTGTACGCATGGCAGTGTGGTATGCAATACTCCGTTTTCCGATTATCCCAAAATGGCATTGTGAATTAAAAAAATTAAACTGAATGGTTTTCTTAATAACAAGACTTGTACACAGATTAGTTCTTTAATGAACTACATTTTTTTTTCTGTTCAGGTTCAATTTCACATAGTGTTCTCACAGCAAAAGACTGTGTACACGTGTCCAGTGAGTAAAAGAGATCCAAAAAGCTTGTGTGAACTAAGAGATGGCAGAACAGACTTCCCATGCCTATTGTCTTTAACAATCTTTGCTGTTCATTAATCTCCCTCCTTATTTGCAACATCTGACCAAGCATATGAAAACAGGAGATGTTTTTACATTTATTTTTGGTTCAACAAAACTTTAAAATTCTGCAAAACCTTTAATTTTTTGTTAACTTTAACAGTTGGGTTACTGTGCTACAGTAGTAGCAGCCAGGCAAATCTAAATTACAGGATTTGCTAAAACATGTCCTAATCAACCCTACATTGAGATTGGTTCCTTCCAGACCTAACTTCAGATCTTGGAGAGTATGATTTATTTCTTGCTTCTTTAAGTTTAGTTTGGGGTTTTTTTGTTTGGTTGGTTTTGGATTTGGTTTTTGGTTTTTTGGGGGGTTTTTTCTGTAGACTAGAAATAAGTTCTTCATTATCTGAAAGTAACTCCAAACATTCCCATTAAAAAATCATAATGGTTACTCCTCTGAGCTTTTTGATGTTTTTTCCTTGGTCTTTTTCCTAGATCCAAGGAAATAACTGATTTTTATTTTGAACCAAGGGGAAAAAAATGCTACAATTGACTTTACGTCAAGCTTATATGGAAAGCTCAGATCCCCCAATGAAATTAAATTCTTAATGTAAACATAACAGTCCAGATAGCTGAAGTCAAAGTAAGATCACAAACTGAGATATTTAAAATAAGAAAACGGTTATCCTGCTCTTAAATTAAGGAGTGCTACTTCCACAGAGCAAAAAGGAGGAGAAAGAGGGCAAAGGGGAGTTCATTCATATTTGCCTTTCCTGAAATATTATTTCTATATTCTTATAAAAAGCATTCATCAAATTCTGTACAGATTTGACCATCCTCAAGTTATGATTTGTTCATTAAATATATTGTTCAAGGAAAACTGTTTCCTTCTCTGCTTGTGAGACAGTCCTGCTCCCTTTGAGAAGTGATATGGGTTTTGCTTTCTGTTTTAATGAGCTTTGTGTCAGACTAATGGTTCGTTACAGCCGGGAATATCCCTTGCCTTCTCTTTTCACCTATAACAGCTCACGGTGGTAATTTCTTTATTTACAAAAAAATTCTCTTACTATCTATTCTTACTGTCTGTTGTCTTACTATCTATTTGATCACCCATAGCTGGCTATGTGGACAAAAAGAGCTTCACTGCAAATCCTTAAATTTAAGATTTTTCCGTCAGCGTTGTTGCTGATTTAGGTCTGACCAGCACAGGATCAGCACTAATGCAGATACAGCTGTCAGGCCAGTGGTGGTAAAACATTTTACGTTGAGAAAATATAAAGAAGCTTTCTGTTGATTTTACTCTTGCATGGGATGGTCTGCACTGGTGTAAAAGATAAAAATTAAACCGGTGTAAACATAATTTAAACCAGTAAAAGAAAGCTGCTCGAGATAAGCTGGGCCGCTTGACCTACCCAATGAGCAAATGAACACACTTGGGACCTTCGGATCTTCCCGTGCTGTGCCCCCAGCAACAATTTGCAAACGTTATCCCAGCCTGACAGAATCAGTGAAGCGGCCCAGAGTTAAATACTGTTTTCTGGATCTCCCTAACATTATTGTGTAAAACAACGTTTGTTTAGGAATATTTGCAGCTTTCCAGTATCTGAAGGGGGCCTACA
>NW_010240959.1:0-6036 GCF_000690775.1 Eurypyga helias | reverse complement strand
CGGGTCCCTGCCAGTCATTTTGCCAAGCTGTTTTGACTTCACGGGTAAAATGGTGATGGGTAGTAAAGCCCCTTGTGCACAGGATAGGCTATTCAATCCCCCCTCTGGAGAATGCTGACCCCACTTGTGTCTCTCTTTGAGAGCTCATCAGTATGCTCAGAGGAAAAAGAAAGACTTTGGGAAGGTGGATGAAGCCAGAAAAATTATGAAGAGGAACTTTTGTTTCCACCTCTGTATTCTCACTGAAAAAAAAAACCCAAACGCTGAGATGTTTCTGATGGGAACTGTAGGCATAAAAGATTGATTTTGTTGAAGGTCCGCTGAGAGCTGTGCTGAACAACAGACTCGGAGATGAAGAGGGGAGGAATCTTTATCATGCAGCCTCAGAGCTGCTGC
Source organism: Eurypyga helias (assembly GCF_000690775.1). Taxonomy (NCBI): domain Eukaryota; kingdom Metazoa; phylum Chordata; class Aves; order Eurypygiformes; family Eurypygidae; genus Eurypyga; species Eurypyga helias. The sequence goes on along the minus strand of NW_010240959.1, from coordinate 5,640 downwards.
CGCCAGGAGCTCACCGGCTCCGAGGAGAAAGGGAGCGCGTGTAATGAATACATACTGACCTTCTGAAAGGGGATCTCGCATGACTTTGTGTTAGCATTTTTGTCTAAGAGAAAAAGTCACTTAGTGCGGATGCTTACTGCTTAATGTTATGTAAAGGACAGGCTGTGCCTGAAATGAAACTTCTTCTCTGTGGAATATAGTTTTAGAGTGAAATAAATGGCTTCTTATTAAAAGATGCTCAAACACCTTCAGTTTTTGAGGCCTGAAAAAAATTTCCAAGACTGAAAATCCTCTGTAATTTTATCCTCTTTTTCTTTATGCTATAATCTCAGATGCAAGGTATGAACATGTAGAGACTTATTTTACTCACGCCGATTCTCAGAGTAGTGTAATTCACAGTAGGCACAGCCTGAGAAGCAGGCTGTGAAACGAGAGGAGGCTGCTCATGCCATGATGAAATGAGGTGAAGACATGCTCGTATAATTTCTCTTCTGCACAGTTAAGTTAGTTCCAGAGCCAAGAAGTGACAAAGCTCCAGCTTCACTGACTTTCCCCATAACCCTTTAGAGAGTCATAGAAAAGAAAGCAGAGCAGTCAGTCGCTGCCATTTAGGTAAATGAACTAGGGCACCAAAGGCAAGTTAACTGGCACTATAGGCAGAACTGGAATACTTCACATCAGTGCCTTGAAATGCTCCATAGCAGTAAATGTGCAGCCAAGTTCAAGCATCTTACTACCAGTTATCACGGCAATTAGGAGAAGCATCATAATACTTACTTTCCAAAGTGAGGAGGCTTGTTTCGTTGAGTAATTTGTCCTGGTTTCTACCCCTTCTCCCACCTTTCTCCAAAGTTTTGAAACTTGCTAATGACTTTCAGTCACATTTGAAAGAGAGAGGAAGCCCTCAGAGAAACGGGGACCCTGCAAGTTTCTGACAAATGAAGGAAAAGATTCAGGTGAGTATCTTCAACAGATGGTTGATGTCTGTATCATGTCTTCAGCTATTACCTAACTAGAACCCATAAGAGATGGTGTCAAAGGAAATAAAGCTTCATAAAACCTCTGCTTACTGTAGAAATGGGTTTCTTCCCATGAGGTAGGTATTGTATTGGTAAAACTGGTGGAATAAATTTTTTTAATGGCTTTGTTTTCCTGGATGTCATGAATCAGATGAAAATAATTACTATCATTGGTTCTTGCTGCCACTTGCTAAAGATTGTCTCCCAAACTCACTCTTACCCCTTCAAAAGATGAAAGCTGTTATTATACCCAGTTATTCTTCTCTTGGGCCTCTCTCTGCATGCAGTTAACAATGAATTAGGCTCTCATGTGAGGACAGATGGAAACGTAAACACAATGCTCCAATTACCGAAGGGGAGGGCTTCCAGAGAAAGTGCCAGGGAATTCGCTCACTTCATCCATTTGGATGTATTCAGAGCACAGTCTGCTATTTGCAGTTCAAAGAGCTTTGGTTTTATCATCTAGGCCTGTCTGAAAACCATGTATTGTATTCTGATGCTATAAAGGAACACAAGCCGATGTTGTCAGGTTCTTAAAATCTTAGAAATAGGAAAGACGAATAAGCTGGCTGTATATCAATATTCCAATTTTAAATATCTAAAGGACAGTAAGTTAAAGCATAGAGTATAAGGTTTCATCAATGTTTAAAGACATCTACCTGGAAAGTAAGAAGAAAGAACATTAAAAATGACCAAATGTTTCATTCACAAACAATAAAGAAAGGTTTCTTCCTACATATACTGCCAGCCCTTACTTTGTAAGAAAAAATAGCATTATATGAAAATACTAATATTTTCACTCCAAAAAAAGTTTCATCAAATATGTCTGCCTGAACCAAACATCATGCAGCATTTAAAACCTCCTGCAGGATGCTGTTTATGACCATTGAGCTAATTCATCCATCCTGCTTTATCTATTCCTGCAACCACTGACGACAACGATGAATGTTATGTAGCAACCAGTGTTAAATACAAGCAGCTAGGAGCCAGTGTCAGCAGTTCAGCTTTCAGAAAGTAGGAGAAAACATACTCCCTTCTCTGGGATTTGATCTGTGGCCAAGCAATAGTTAAACCATGTATATATATGTATATGCAGAGTCACTGTAATTTTAAAAAACTTTTTAATCCTTTATCCCCTTTAATATCCTTACCTTTTCCTTCCAACCATTAACTTCTCTTAACTACTCCTCCCCACAAACTCTTTCTTTTTCTTGGTCGTGCTACTTCATTATCCCCCCACTGGCAAGGGATGCTGCACGCATGCTGCACCGGCAGGTATCACTGTGGAGGCACTGTGCACAGGCACACCTGGATGCTTGGTTGATCCCTCCAGTGGTTCTCCAGGGAAGCAGCCAACACCATCCTCACAAGTCTGAAAACCAGTGAGATGGGACCTTTATGCTGGCATCAACACAACGGCTTCGGTTTGCTGTTGCCTTTAGTCTGAAGTGATGAAGCACAGGACTACCTCAAAGGCATCACCAGGCAGCACCAAACTACAGCATTTCCACACACTGTGATTCCTTCCCCTCTCTTGATTTTCCTGTCTTTGTTGTACCTCTCTGCCACCTCCCAGTTCCCTTTCCCTCGTTGCAGCCTCTCCTTAGTTACTTTTTCCCTTTTGGTTAGAGGTCTGCTACCTCCAAGTTACTTTTTCCCTTTTGGTTAGAGGTCTGCTACCTCCATACCTAAATTCGGTATTTTCGATAATATTGCCTAGCTCACCTTACCTGGTATTATTGACATGTCTAGGCACTGCTGCACCACAGTCCTCCACTCTCCAAAAGGTCCCCTCAGCTGCCTCCCTAAAGTCTGGTCATCAGTCACACGGTTCCTCTTAACTATCTGCAAAATCTAGCCACCCTGTAGTGCTCTTGGTAACTTTTGCCAGCTTCTCACTGTTATCGTCACAGCCAGCACTTTCTCACACCATGTCCGGTAGCTTCTCATGCCATGTCCAGTACCTGCTCATGCTCTGTTCATTTACTTGGACCTCTGGCCAGCACCTATTCATTTGCTTGCAACCTTATCAGAATCCGTTTCCCCAAAGAGAGATATCCATCAGTGCCTGCAAGTACAGACAAAAATCCTATTGTCACATCAATGAAGAGAAGCTCAAAATTTCTGTCCAGCACCAAAGCCTGGAGTCAGTTGATCTTTTCAATCTGGCAGCATCGTAAACTGGCATGTGAGGGAGAAGACATGGGTGAATCTAACCGGCCCCAGGGTACAAGCCTTCAATTGCTTAAAAAAATGCAGACCCAGAAAGACTTTTTCAAGTTTTTTTTCAGAGTATTTGTACTCCTACACACATGTATTTCTGAAAAGAGGAGAGACTCCCAGCCATTTGTGTCATAGATGGGCTATACGAATCACCTCCCACGTTACAGTGAAGGGATCAAAAGTTTCTACTTTACATAAACCCTTTACTGGATGAACCTATAAGCCCATGAATGGGGCTGTAATGTGCAAAGAGCCCAGAAAAAACTTTGCAGTGCTTAAGTCCAGGCAGCATTAAGAATCTTGAAGCACTAACACAAAGTAGGTAAAAGTATTCTCTCTCACATTTATATCACCACAAGTTATTTCATACCCCAAGACACTCAAATTTTCCTCCTTAATCCTTCATTTTGTCCTAATTCACTGCTAATAGCCCTAAAGAACAATTTAACATCACCACAACAAGCCTTCAAGATGGTTAGGAAGTGCAAGATTCCTTCTTATGGAGGCAGGAGCTGAAAAAGTCGAAAGCTGAGACTTGCTGCTTATAATTGCTGCTGCTAGGTATCCTGCCAGTTCCCTAACAGCAGGTTATGTTACATACTCTATGTACAGGAACGAGGAGGAGGAATAGAAGCTTAAATGTGTCCTGTGTCAGTTCCTCAGCTGGTATGAAGCAATATAATGCCACCAAGACATACGGACCAAGCCTTGAGCCCTGCTAAAGAAAGGTGGTTTACTATCATCCTTACGTACGTCCAAATAGCTTGGCTCACGGAGAGAAGATTGTCCGACTTACATTAAGAAAGTGATCAAGGAAAATATTTAAGATCTGTTTTGAGAGAAGACAGTATTCAGTACTATAATGGGCTCAGCTCGAAAATTTCTCTTTTTTTGGTGAACACAAAGGACATTAATTTCTGGGAACCTTTGATCCACTTAAAGTGTAAAGTTGGCAAGTCTTTGCCTTGTCATGGTTTCAGCACAAAGACCTGAGACCTGAGCAGGTTGCAGAAGAAACCAAGACATAGTTAACACAAACTATGATAATGATAAGCCATTGTAGGAAGGTCATAAGATGTGCAGAGATATCTGGCATCAGTGCGCTGGAAGACTATCTTAATTAAACCTGGAGTTTATTCTTAAGTCAAACAACATATTTTGTGTCCCCCTAAAGGGAAGGAACATATTAGAAAAACTGTTACCTGCTCTCCAGCACAAGAGAAATAGAGCAAGAGTGAGAAAGAACACAGTGTGGAAAAGTACTAAGCGTGTAGTTCAGATCCTGCAAAATATCCTACCAAAAAACAAAAAATTTAGGATCCATCTAATAATTAATTTTGTTTCTCACACTAGCCCAGCTCCATTAACCCTTTGATCTGCTGGTTTATTGCACTCTGGATATGTCAGAGAAGGTAAATTTATCATAAAAGTGGTCTGATTATTTGTAAACAATATAGCTTCTTCCTATACTGGAATAACTGAAGAAGCAGCTTTTTAGTTTAACTCACAATCAGTACTTCTTTTCTCTTCTATTAATCCAGTTTACTAAAATCCCCCTTGGCACTTCAACTGAAATTATGTTGCTACTGCAGAGAAATCAACACATAAATTTAAAGGTGGTCCAGGTTTTAGACCATTCTGAAGTAGGCACAGGCCAGCCAGAATCAACAAATCTTGGAAGAGAGCTGCAGTGAATGGGCCGAACTGTAAAGGAGGACGTTAAGAAACTGTAATAAGCTCGTGCTATGTTGAAAACAAACTCTGCGTGTGCAGAGTTGCAGGGAGGGGAGATGTTAACTTTGCCTCCCAGCTCCTCTCAGGTGTCTCAGTCAGAGCCCCTTTCCCCTCTCTTCAAGAGTTAATCCTGCCAGGGCTGTGCCTCTGGGATGTGTGGCATGTGGTGAGGTAAAACATACCCATTTTTCAGGCTGACAGTTTCCCACCTTTTACAAGCAGTAAATTAATCATGAGGATTTAATTGGACTTGGCCATATGACTATGACTAGAGTTCCAATCCTGGAAATAAAGAAATGACAGAACAATTCATTAGATACACTGCTGGTATTTAAGTCACAATGTTGAACTCGATATCTTCCTTTTCTTATTATCCCAACAGCCGTTTGTGTCAGCAGTATCCAAGGATACCTATATTTGCATGGAATTATTAGCTTCATTACTTTTCTTCATTCACCATCACACAGTGGGAAACTTATATTAAGCATAATCTACACTCAGTTCTGTCACTCAGAAGCAGAACAGTTGTATGCACATTAATAATATGATTATGCATATATGTTTGAATATGCTCAGCCACAATATGCCGTCTCTTAGAGTGCTGTACAGAGGGAAGGGCTTGGCATAGATAGGGCTTATGTGGTTTAACTCTGGCTAGCCAAAC
>NW_010240958.1:7911-43718 GCF_000690775.1 Eurypyga helias | reverse complement strand
GGATAGAGGCTTTGCAACCCCATCCCCCACTGTCTATACTTAAAATCATAACCAGCTTAAATTTTAGTTGTTTCTTACTTTAAAAAAAAAAAAATATTTAGAGGACCTTGCTTCAGATCATGCCAGTGAAGCCTATCACTGAGTCTTTTACACATACTGAAAAATGCAGGTCAACTGCTAGGCTATGGGAAGGTAGCAGTGAAGCCAGATTAAAATAACAGTTTAGATGAAGTCTGCCTTACAATCCACAAATTGCGTTTTACATAGGACAAATCAGGCCAACTTGTTAGCCAGAAGTAATCTTGGGTTCCTTCAGAAAGCATGCATAAGGTTGAAATAAAGACAAAGTCCCACAACATTTGAAAACAGAAGATATAAACTCTTATACACTGCTAAGAGATGCTAAGGAGGAAAAATAATTCCAGGGCCTGGTTCGACAAACAACATAAAGCATCACAGCCAAAAGTGCTAGAACAACAGGGTCTGCTCTGAATGTTAATTTCCCGTCCAACTGATAATTGCAAAGCTAACATTTACACAATATAGTCAGACAAGGAAAATCTCCCATCTCATCTAGCAGGCAGTTCTGCAAGGAGTGAATGGAAAGCAAGCAGCCAGAATACGTAATTAGGTCCCATACTTGCAGTATTTGGTCTCCAGCAAGAAGTCTTCCATCTCTGGCAATGATCCCATCTCTGTAAACCTCCTGAATGACAATGTTGATCAAAGGCGTTTCATTGCCACCCACTATGCTAATTCCTAATTCGATATAAGGATTGGACCGATGAATCTCAATTGTGGTGATCTCTCCTTCAGGCAAGGTAGGTGGCTGTTGATTTGCTGCCAATTATTTTATAAAAAGAAAGATGATTAATATCCTTTACACCTCATTCACCTTCAGTAAAGCAAATCATCAAAGGACAATGTAGACAGGCCACACGACAGCGGTTTAACAACAAACTAAACAAGTGCAATTGGTTTAGTTCCACTACTTGTTGGAACACCTAGCTCATTAGACACAGCTCTCTAATGACTTAGTAGCATCCATGCTTCTTGAAATGGGGTTATTTGTATTGGAAAAGGATATTCTGAACCCTTTGGATCCTGTCCTTCAGAACAGACTTCATACACTTAATTTCCAATTGGGTCACTTGTGTATTCAGATTTGCTGACGGTGATAAAAATGTGTTTTAGGGGTTACCCCAATGGCGCATGACTTGGTCACGCCTCTTCATCAGCTGGTCTCATGACAACACTAGGAGTTGCCATAGAGTTACTGTGTTAAGAGTAACAGCCCATTTCTGAAGCAAACATGGAGACAACTAAAGAGGAAAAAGGGAGATGCTAGAAGATGGCATATACAGAGGAGAAGGAAGGGGACAGGACCACCTTCCTCTGTGGTAAGGCTCAGTGCTTCCTCTCTAAAATCCCAGATGCTAGAGACGTTACTGCTCGTTCGGTGCAGATGGATGCAGGAGTTACTCGGCTGCCTTTTCGTTCGAGCAGGACAGCACTCCGTGTGTGGGAAGGCTGCTGATCCGGGCAGGGGGGAAGCGGGAAGAGGGGAAAAGAAATCTCATCTTAGAAAACAACTTTTGTAATTTTGCAGAAAAAACACTCCTTACATCTCACTGCAAGGCCAGTGCTACTAGTAGATTAACATGAACTACTGCACCATGACATGATACAGCACCACAAAATCTACCAAACACTCTGAGATATTTCTTTCCCTCCTAACTGTGACCTTATCCCAGTTGTATACTTGCTTATAAATAAAACCCACTAATATTTCTCCAGGAATCGCAAGAGAAAAGAGCAGAAGACAAAAAAGTGCATTCACGGTTGGTAAGAGACAAGCTCTGACACCACAAATGTTTCCACATCTGATAAAAGAGACTTGAGAAGATAAGTGATGACATACTGTCTGCTACTGTGTTCTCCTCAAAAGGCGGATTGTCGATGCCGGGCTCGTCTGTCCATGCAGGGAGGGCGGGTGAGGTGAAGCTCTGCTCAGCTGGCACTATTCCCTGATCTGCGTCCGGAGACAAACTGCTAGGCTGCTCCGTCCCACCGGGACCACTCTCGCCTTCCGATTCTGCTTGCAGTTTGCTCGTTTTCCTTCTCTCCAGAGCAACCCTTCGATGAGAAGCCCCTGGACACCTGTGAAGACAACATTCATACCTTGCTTCAGGCCTGCAGCAATGTTTGTGGCACAACATGCCCAAGTACTTCATCAAATGAAATCGGTATTCTCCAAAGGCGCAGCTTTAAACTAATCATAAAAAATATTAAACACATTGGATTTTAAGGCCAAAATACGTTTTAATGGGCAGAACACCAAAACAATGCTGCCTTCTTCACAAAACTTTTACCATGTAGTATTTTGGCCATTAACTAAACATGCTGTAATACCTTCTGAATGTGGACATATTCTGTTATGTACATTCCAGTTTCTGGAAGATAACCTCCCTGAAAAGATTAAACAGGACTGGCATAAAATTCCACAGAAGAGAAGCCCCCTTCAATGACACATTTGGGGACTCACTGGAGCAATCTCCTCTCACCTTAGTAAGCCAAGAGAAGGGTCATATTTTCCTGGGGTCATTCGGGGCAGGAAAGAGATCAAAATTTTACCTATACTGCAATCTCAGTGTTAAAAATACTGGGGGAAAAAAAAAAATGCTTGTCTAGGAGTTTGTATGGAACGCTTAGCAAAAGTAACGGCTCTGCTTATCATCTCCTCTGGAATCAGTAGGTGTTTCATCCTCCTCCTGTCTCCTCTTTTTTCTTCCTGACTTCACACAGGACATGCAATTATTTGCTTTCCCTTGTGTAACAATGCTCCATCAGCAATTGGCACTTTTCACTATAAACTCATTTTTGTGACTTCCCATTATTCATAGTGCAACGGTTTTTATGCTTATACTTAAAATCCTACAATAGTTTATTGCAAAGAAGAGCAGAAATGTTGCAAATTCATGGAAAGCCTTCATTTATCGAATGGTCTTAGATTTAAGTGTTAATAATTGGATGTGGACATCAATCTTGCATCTGCCTGTGTGACACTTTTGCCAGCGTCTGTTATTTCACATCTTGCAGTATTTTATGTCCTTCTTCTGGAGCTGCTGACCACCTACAGATGCTCGTACTGTAGCAGTGTCAGAAAATAAAGGAACAATGTCTAAAAAGGACTCCCTGTTTGAGAGCTTGGCAGATTGTTGTAACAAAAGAAGAAATGCTTTATTTTTGCAATAGAAGAAATGTATTAACAGAGTAAAAGACAGCAGAAGTCTAACAATGTCCTAACTTGTTAAACCAGAATGTTTTGAGAACCACAATTATTTCTGCCATTTTGTGAAGGGGATTTGATAATCATATGGTTAGACTGGTTTGATATGAGGGATTTTGAAGAACTGTTACCAAAGTTATTCAGCTCTGAAGAATGGCTCACATGAGGCAGCAGTGTGTGCTGGCAGCCTGGAAAGCCAACCGTATCCTGGGCTGTATCCAGAGAAGTGTGGCCAGCAGGTCGAGGGAGGGGATTCTGCCCCTGTACTCTGCTCTGGTGAGACCCCACCTGGAGTGCTGCGTCCAGCTGTGGAGCCCTCAACATCAGAAGGCTATAGACTGGTTGGAGCAAGTCCAGAGGAGGCCACGAAGATGATCAGAGGGCTGGAGCCCCTCTGCTATGGGGACAGGCTGAGAGAGTGGGGCTTGTTCAGCCTGGAGAAGCGAAGGCTCCAGGGAGACCTTATAGCACCTTCCAGTACCTGAAGGGGCTACAAGGAAGCTGGGGGGGACTTTTTACAAGGGCCTGTAGTGACAGGACAAGGGGTAACAGGGTTAAATTGAAAGTAGGGAGGTTTAGCTTGGACATGAGGAAGAAGTTCTTCCCGGAGAGGGTGGGGAGGCACTGGAACAGGTTGCCCAGAGAAGTTGTGGATGCCCCATCCCTGGAAGGGTTCAAGGCCAGGCTGGATGAGGCTTTGAGCAACCTGGTCTGGTGGAAGGTGTCCCTGCCCATGGCAGGGGGGTTGGAACTAGATGATCTTTAATGCCCCTTCCAGCCCAAACCATTCTGTGATTCTACGATTCTATTTTGCTTTGTGAAAAGTTTCTCTGATTTTAATGTTCAAACACAACCCTATTTCTTGGTTTTGACCATGTAATATTTACTACATAAAAACACTGGCACTAAGAAATCAGCTAAGAAATCAGACTGGTCTTAATTTATTCTGATGGTCAGAGGCACACAGTTACAGGTGAAACTTGGCAGGAAGTTTTTCTTATTCACCGTTTCACAATATCAACCTAAACCCAAGAATCTCAAGAGGCCAAGAAAAGGAAAGATGAAATCCCTTCCCTTAAAATTTCTGTAATTTGGTCAGGCATTGAAACAGGCTGCCCAGGAAAGTGCTGGAGTCACCATCCCTGGAGGCATTCAAAGCACCCGTAGACATGGTGCTTGATGACATTGTCTAGTGGGTATGGTAGTGTTGGGCTGATGGTTGGACTATGTGATCTTATAGTCTTTTCCAACCTTAGTGATTCTGTGAAAACAACTTGACGGGTTAGCCCCACACTCCCTCGAATCTTAGCACTGGCAACAGGACAAAAAAGGACCAATCTCCAACATAACTCACTTCCACAGCAACAGGGCAAGGGGTAAATGCTCTTGCACAGGGAACCTCTTGTCTACTGTGAGCTCTGACAGATCTCCTCTCCCACAATGATCTGCAAGAGTTTAGCACAAAGCCACATCAAGGTGCACATCCTTGCTGTCCTTGAACTGCTCTGCTAGGGGGTGACAGTTTTCAGCAGAGAAGTGAATGAATAGCTCAGAATTGACACTGCCAGAGGATAATACTTCACTCCCAACAACGTTCGGCCACAGAGCCCATCTGGTCTTAGAATCATAGAATGGTTTGGCTTGGAAGGGACCTTAAAGACCATCTAGTTCCAACCCCCCTGCCATGGGCAGGGACACCTTCCACTAGACTAGTCTTACTGGAGTATTTGATGAACCAGGTACTTCCTTTGGTATCATCTACCAAAACACTGTGCTGTTGACTTTTACTCAGCCAGTTCACAACATCCACAGATCCCAAAGGACCTGGTGTAGATGGCAAAGCACACCTTGGGAATTTTTTATTTTTTAAACTGTATCGAACCAGGATGGGACAAAAATCACCACTGGAAGCGCCCTATTTCTGTCAAAGCCTTTCAAACCACAGCCAGGTTCTCCCGCACCCTCCTTTACAGAGCATATTCTCTCATTGTGACCTAGCAGCTGATGAAAGTCATCACACAAAATATAAATAGATTTGAGGTTTATTTTTGCCAATGATACTTAATTATCATTTCAAAGGCTAATATCAAGAAATGTAAACAGCCTCCTGAGCACGCCTACTCTGTTCAGTGGAATCCCTTTTGTGCAGCACTCTCCAAGGCAAAAACGGAAATAAAAACCAGATTCTTCCCCACCTTAACCTGTAATAGTAACAGGCTCTGACTTTCAGCCTGGAATAGTGGAACTGCACTGCCAGAAAAGTAGCTGTCGGGTGGAGACATTAATTCATGGGATGCCAATTCCTCAGTCTTTAAACACAATATGCCACCTACTAAGCAGCAAAGCCCAGTATTGGTATTCAAGAACATCTATAAGGAGATTTTTTATCTCCCCTTAAAACATACCAAGGTTTTTATTCACAGTAGAAATGTATGATTCACAAACAGCAAAACCACACAGCAGTTCATGGAATAACAGATTCACAGGATGGTTTGGGTTGGAAGGGACCTTAAAGACCATCTAGTTCCAACCCCCCTGCCATGGGCAGGGACACCTTCCACTAGACCAGGTTGCTCAAAGCCTCATCCAGCCTGGCCTTGAACACTTCCAGGGATGGGGCATCCACAGCTTCTCTGGGCAGCCTGTTCCGGTGTCTCACCACCCTCTCCAGGAAGAACTTCTTCCTGATATCCAATCTAAACCTCCCCACTTTCAATTTAAACCCATTACCCCTTGTCCTGTCACTACAGGCCCTTGTAAAAAGTCCCCCCCAGCTTCCTTGTAGCCCCTTCAGGTACTGGAAGGTGCTATAAGGTCTCCCCGGAGCCTTCTCTTCTCCAGGCTGAACAAGCCCAACTCTCTCAGCCTGTCCCCATAGCAGAGGTGCTCCAGCCCTCTGAGCATCTTTGTGGCCTCCTCTGGACTCACTCCAACCAGTTGATATCCTTCTTATGTTAAGGGCTACAGAGCTGGACACAGAACTGCAGGTGGGGTCTCACAAGAGCAGAGCAGAGGGGGACAACCCCCTCCCTCAACCTGCTGGCCATGCTTCTACTGATACAGCCCAGGATATGGTTGGCTTTCTAGGCTGCTGGCTCATGTCCAGCTTTTCACTCACTGTTACCCCACAAGTCCTTTCTCCCGAGGGCTGCTCTCAATCCATTCTCTGCTCAGCCTGTATTTGTGCTTGGGATCGCCCCAACCCATGTGGAGGCACCAATAAATCTCTAAAGGTGCACACCTGCACTAATACTGGTTTTGCCAAGTATCTGGGTTAAAGAGCATTTTGTACGAAATCTTGTAACAAGTTATGTACACAGATGGGCATCTCAGGTTCAAAATAATCATTGAAGATTGGATTCCTGTAGCCATAAAAACATTCTCATACAAGAGCCTGTATAACTAAAGGCTGAAATGAGACTGAAATGTGTCTTGCAGGAATAGCATTTCATATCTACTTATAAAGCCAGAATATCTTGCCCAGGAGCGAGAAGGCAGGCAGGCATGTTTTTTCAAATTTACAGAAATTATTTCATTTGTTTCATGAATCAAGGTGCCCAAGAGCAGAGATACTGAAACAACCAGCTACAGCAACTGAGTGATGTTATTTATCAGGAAACTCAAGAGGACAGTTGTTCTTGGGGTGTAAAATGAGCTTCTGCCTGTGTCTTCTGACTCCCTCCTCTCTTCTCTTCAGCACCAGCTTTTGCTCAATTGTGGATGGTGACAAAGCGTAGCTTTTACCTTCAACTTCTCTTAATCCATATCAGACAGAGAAAAGTTTCCTTTTTTTTTTTTTTTGACAGCTAAGCCTGCTGGGTTTCTCATTTAAAAGCTGACTTCTTGGAACACTAGCAGCAATCCCTCTCCACAGATAAAAAGGGCTTTCATACAAAATTAAGATGTAATTTACAGTGTATTCCTTGGAATAACAGTAGGGTCTTGAAAAACACACTTGCTCACTAACTACTGAAAAGAAAGATTTCATTGTGACTTACGCCACTATGTTCTGCCCAGTCTTGAGGCTCGATAAAGGCAAACACACCAATTAGGCTCAGAGCAGTTGCACTAAATCATTTTCCAAGTAGGACGTGAATTTAGGCAAAGACTGCAGAGAAGCAACCTGAATGCGTTTGCCATTGCTCATACAACTTTGCCAGCAAAGTGACCTTAAGCAGTAATTCTGACAAGATGTACAACTACAATTCAGAGTCAAACATGGTGCTGCTTTGGAAAGTCAAGTGTTTGGGTCTTGGTTTATCTTTTGCCAGGGAGGAAAAAAAAAAAAAAAGAAAAGAAAAAGAAAAAAAAAAGAAGAAAAAAAAAAAGGCACTAGACCTAGGTTTGGGAATTAGAGAAGACTCAGGGGGGAAAAAAAAAAAAAAGGAAGAGAGCTTTTGTTGCACATTCCCCTCTCGCTGCCCACGATATAAGTAACCTACAAGGAGCCAGATAGCTTTGGAGCAAAGAACCATCACAAAGATCCTTCACCTTTCCAGCAATGGAGAGAGTCCAAAAGGCATGGAGAAACTCTGAAACTGTTGCCTATCCACTACTGAAGTGTAAGGAAAGACCACCCAAAAGAGGGTTAAATCCTACAGATTCTCTTCACTTCTCCTGGTGCTACAAAGTGCAGGGCAGGGACAGGGCTTGCAGCTAACGTGGGACCAGGTGGGAAGAACGGGACTCAGTCGCATTACCATAAACACCAAGATAGCAGGGATTGCCAAGATTTTGAGTGATAAAGTTCTGCATTTCTACAATTTTCCTGTGGGTCTTGTTAATCTAAATCCATATATGAAGCACGCTGACTGACACACAGTAAGTAGCTCAGTGATTACCTGAAGGGCCTACAAGGAAGCTGGGGGGGATTTTTTACAAGGGCCTGTAGTGACAGGACAAGGGGTAACGGGTTTAAATTGAAAGTGGGGAGGTTTAGATTGGATATCAGGAAGAAGTTCTTCCTGGAGAGGGTGGTGAGGCACTGGAACAGGTTGCCCAGAGAAGCTGTGCATGCCCCATCCCTGGAAGTGTTCAAGGCCAGGCTGGATGAGGCTTTGAGCAACCTGGTCTAGTGGAAGGTGTCCCTGCCCATGGCAGGGGGGTTGGAACTAAATGAGCTTTAAGGTCCCTTCCAACCCTAACCATTCTATGATTCTATGATAATTACTTCAATTCCAGAAAACACAATCCTATATAAAGTTCAAACTTAACTTGATACAAAATTGTCTTGGATATTGGCCTTAATGTTAGAACCTTTGGAAAAATGCCTCCATCCAAAATAATAACTCAAACCACCATGGTTGAATACAAGGGGTGAAAATTGAAGCCCAACTCAAAAGCAACACAAACACAATACGTAACCCTCTCATTAAGAAGCTGTATGAATTTCAGAGTATGTTTTTCAACAATGCAGTTTGTTCAGGTCTGAATAATCCATAAGAATTAAGTGAATTAAAATCATACACAGAAAGGCTCAGGAATTTTTTGTCAGATATCCTTCTGATAAATTTATCATTGATATTTAGAAATGGAATTGGCACCTACTTTACTAAACATTAACAAATATTCTATACCAAGTGAGTGGGAAAAACAGTACAACTCAACATTACTCATATCTTTTTTTTCCCTTTAAATCAGATTATGTGCATTGTGTTTAACTTCAAGAACCACAGTTCCCAAGTGAATGTGATGAAACAGACAGCCTGATAAATCAAGAATAATTTCTTTCTGCAACGAGGTATCACGGAGTGCAATTAGTGACCATGAAGTAATCAAGTTTGTGTCTCATGCGTCTCATCTCCTTGCTGGAGCAGCTTGCAGCAACCTTACACTCCTAGGTGCCTGCTGGATACGATGACATTTTCTTCCAGTTTTTATGCTCAAATGGAGCCGATTATAACAACAATGAAAACATGAGAGTGAATGTTTTTAGACAGTGAAAACTAACCCACCACACTGCATTTCTCAGAAATACAAACTAGCTCATGTAAGGGTTTGTTGAGACTGGTCGATACTAATCTAAGATAAAATCATAATAATACTGCATTTTATATTTCTTTCCTACATTTAATGATCAGTAGTAGAATTTTACTGGATTCACTAAGCTATATAAAATCAAAATCAAACTACGTAGTTGCTGCCATCGTTTATGTCAGCAATGATAATTTACAGGTCTTCAGATGTTTGCAAATAAACTTAATTGAAAACTGTAAATCATCATATACTCAAAATGCGTATCGGCATCCCAAGACATCAGAAGGAATTGAAGATGAGCAGCCTTCTGCAACTGAAAGCTTTTTTCCAGCCGACAAACAGGAAAAGCTAGTGACTCAGCTCACTCAGATTTCACAGTAACTCTGTGCATTAAGTAAATGAATATTTCATATATACCTAAAGTGAGCATACATAGTGTTCCAAACAAATAAATTACGTGGCCTGGTGGTAAACAGCTCTAGTATAATTCAAAGAGATGCCAAGCAAGGAAAAAGAACTGAAGAAGTGAGGGATATGACAGTGGGAAACTAGAAGATGAAACAAATAGGTATCAGGAGTCTTGCTAGCATTTTGCCTTTTATTAATATGGAATCAGTTTAATATCAGGATTATAAATTGAACAAACAGTAGGCGGCATCACCACCCCCAAATCATCATATAGATCAGAAGTTACTTGCCTGGAGGAAACAAGCAAGAGTCTAAGCTAACATGGAAACCATGTACAGAAATTTAAAAGGGAAAAAACCGAGAGAGAAAGGCTCCTCATTAGTCCCCAAACCTCCCTGACACTGACACCACACATGCACACATGCTGTGGGTACAACAGCCCACAAAACCCAAGCAACTCGAGGCTCACCACAGTCTGCAGGGCTGCTGCATGTTCTGCATGTCCAAGGTCCTCCTCCCAGGCTCTGAATCCCCAGAAACATTCAGGATGTGGGGAAGAAGGAAGAGGGCACTCTGGAAATACGCACGTGAACAAGTGGTGGCTGCTCTCGTCCCCTCCTCTGTGGAGCACTTGCCTGCACACACCCCCACACCATGCCTGACTCCCAAACACTCTCCTCCGCAACGACACCCTTCAGCCGAAGATGGTCTCCAAGAGTCTCCAACTGGACAAAGACCCAGACTTGGAAAAGTTCATAGGGCAGATCCACACACCGCTCAAACCTTTCCACCGGTGTTGCTGGACCGGATTGAGGGCGAGCAGAGGAGGCACACAGCTAATACCACCCTCCTTTTGCAGAGGGTGTCAGGAAAGGAAGCCTCTCCCCATCCCACCACAGCCACCGCTGTCCCTCCCTCTGGGTCGGGGGTTTTCAATCCCAGTGTGGAGGGCTCTTTGGCCAAAGAGCCAGCACAGATAAGACTACCAACCCATGAAACACCGTTGTGACATGGGCAACTGCTGAAGTTTATGCAGACGGGTTTAAAAAAATAAAGAAAGGGGGCGGGGAAAAAAAAAAAGGAGTGTCAAATTGAAAGTAAGCAAAGTGGGTAAGAAAAAAGTCCATGATGAAATCATGGAAATGAAAGGATCTCATCTCAGCCAGCGACCGAGGAGACCAGAAGAGTTGGGACTCGTACCATGTGTTTTTGTGAAGAGTCGCCAGACAACACGCATGTTTTTATAAATGCTGACAAAACCGCTCACATATTGAATTGTATTTCCCCAGTGCCTTTTGTCTATGGACAATGGGTATGTGCAACGCTTAGTTTCTGGGTCTGATGCATTTTTGCAGAGACACTTTTCTGAAACCTCTCTCTGCAAAATGAATATGGGTTTTCAAACAGCACTGAGTTGTACACAGGGGATATTTTCTGTCAGCAGATGCAATTCACCTGAACTGGATGCTCTGAAGTCAGATGCATTTCCTTTGAATACATAATTTCCTTCTCTACATAATTCACCATACTCCCCTTATAATTTCTTAAACCTCTAAACAATTTAAAGTCAGTTGGTATAGATATGTATGATATTTTTTTAGCCCTGACTCATTAATTCTACAATATTTTAGCTTTAACATAAATGGGATGTCCAACTTTTTGTTCTTGACTTATGTAAGGAAATAGGCAGTGATTAAAAAAACCCTATCTATTTACTGAATATATTCCCCAACCTCTAGAGGAAAAAAGAAAAAGTCGTCAGACATACCTCTCACAACAGGTTGAGCATTTTTCCATTAGAAAAATGGCACTGCCTTATGGAGAAGGATGAAACATCTTCACATAGCAGGGTACCACGCACACGGTACGGAGGCGATCCCTTTGCTGGGGGAATGCATTGCAGTAGTCTGCACAATATGAGGTATCGTTCTATCTGAATTTGATAATCTTATTTCCCTCTTTCTATCATGGGCTCATTTCAATATGTAAATATTTAGAATAGGCCAGCATAAAGCAGAAGAACTATAAAATTACTAACAGTTTAAAATAAGGTCCTAAGCATTTAGGTGCGGGTAATGTTGGAATGTATCTCTCTGACACAGAATCACTCACAAAAGCTCCACCAAAACTTGCCACTTCTACCAAATTAACAGGGTGTTTAAAGTGTTCTATAAGCAATCAAAACAAACAAACCAAAAAAATCCTAGAAACTACAGCACGCTCACACCACATACCATCAACCTGTTCAGTAAACAGATTTTTTTTTAAAACAGAGAAAAACAGGTCTTGCAGGCATCTTGAGAGATGCCTTGTCCATGTGCCTACCTCAGAGCAAAATCAATTCTTCCATAACCATTCGTGGTAAAGGTTGGTTTAACATGTTCATAAACACTTCTGAAAGTGGGGAATACATAACCACCACCCAAGCAATCTATGCCAGTGACGGACCATTATAAGGCTTTTTTTTTTCCCTAAAATCTGAACTAAATCTCCTTTGTTCCTATTGCACTATTTCCTTCCCATTTGCAGACAGAGTTTGCACATCTCTCATTTTTTCCCCTACCATAAATCATGCCCATTTTCTTTAACTTTTCCTGCTAAATCATGTTTTTGAGACCTAATGAATCACATCTTTCTCCCCATGACTCTCCAAGTGTTCTTTGCTATTTATGGTGTGATGTCAAAAACGAGATCCAGTGCTCCAGTTCTGCACACATACAGACTGACCATTCCCTACAGTCTTCTACTGTGAATTTAAAACCACCAACCCTCTTCCCCCCTTCTTGCCCCCCAGTTTCTACTGCTACACAAACTACCAAGCGTGTAAGGACCGTGCAATCCAAGCACCTGCACCGCTCACCTGTTTTTGAGATGTGCCGCCAGGTCACATCGCTGCATGACTTCTTGACACACGGAAGAGAAGGGGCACAAAACAAAGAGCTTGTCTAACAGTTTATGAACAAGAATGCTGGATTTTTTGCAGAGTTTAAAATGGAGTCTTTTTCGATCCAGCGGGCAGAAATCCTTCTCTTGTAGAAAGTTCCTTAGGCACTTGTAGCAGAAAGTGTGTCCACAGGGAGTGTCCAACGGCTGCAGCAAGGGCTGAAGGCAAATGTGGCAGACCAAGTCGTCGTCCACTTCATTCTGGTAGTTGTAGAGGTGATTCTCCCTTGTCCAGTGCTGCTGCCCACACTCAAAGCACAGGGGGTTCAAGGAGGCGTTCTGCTCCACTGAAGCCATGTCGTCACCTGTAGTCCCCATTGTACAGCTAAGAAGGCTGACGGATCCTCCTCCTCATAGGATAGGGTTGCCCACGTAAAGCTCAGAGGGAAGCAACTTCCTCCAAGGTGACTTACACTCTTCAGTCAACTGTCATTTTCTGCAACAAATAAAGAAATAAAAATTAATCATTTTGCATGACTTACGAAAGTTCTTGTCAGAATTTGACTTCTGAGTTTACCAAAGCACAACAGCCACACAGACGAAGAGAATATTCCTGTTTTATGTAAATTTGCCATAGAAGAGAAAAACAACAACAAAAAAATCTGTAAGTACAATTCCTTTTATAACATAAACACTTTACAGCTTCATAACAGCTGCCGCAGTGCACAGTTTTTACCTGCAAGATGACCAGTTTGTGACAGCAAGGACACCGCATTATGCAATGTCACATTAGAAGCGTGCAATTAGCATCTAGCACAAAAATAGCCTGTTGTGGAATGATGGTTATATGACCAAGTAATTGTCGTCTTTAATATGAGATTATGATTTTAATCTGGTCCTACTCTCTTTTCTGGATTTTGACTATTCGTGTAGAATATTAACATTAAAAGGTCTAAATACATTGCTTAAAAATAACAGCAAACAACGGCTTACCCTGTTCTTTCCATTAGTGACATTGCATATATGTCACCACTTACCTTCAGGTTTTCTCTGTGGGCTGCTACACAGCAAGAGGGACTGATTCCATCCAATACTCCACATTCGATTTAGCAAAGAGGAGAGTAATAACAATATGTAATAGAGTAATCGCATGAAGCTATTTGTTCCAAACACCTAACCTGTTTATTTTTTTATCTAACAAAATCACAGCATACTCAGTGTGACGATAACCATGTCGGTCAAAGAACCGGAGATCTCTCTCATCATGGGATTTATTTTTCTAAACTTTACAAGTTATTCAATTTTGCCCCTTTTAAAACAACAGCCTGGTCAGGAAACTGTGCAGCCATCCGTCTGCAATTTAAAACGCTAAATTCTTTCCCCTCCCAACTTTGTTTACTCTTCTCTCCCTTACAAAATCACATTGCTTGACACTCATAACAGGATGATTTAGGAAATAAAACAAAATTTCTCACACTCTAAAGAGACCTTCTCATTTGTTAGTTTTGGTAAATGTTCTCATCGGTGGAGGGGAAACAAAAAATAAAATAAAATTTGAGCAATGCTTACTTTGTGCCTAAATTCTTTATTGCAATTCAGCAAGCAACACAGGACAGACACTGTATTCTAGCAGAGCAGTAGCAAGCGTATGGAGAAATTAAAAATACTAGTCTTGGTACCTGCCCATCATCTTTATTTTTAGCTACTGAAATGCAGTCATAAATATATGCCGAAATTTATGTGGAACACATACATTTCGCCATGTCTTACTTTTTAAGAGGATCCCTATTTCGCTTTTTGCCCCTTAACCTCACACAGTCAAGCACAAGACTTAGAGCACATTTATAAGGATTATTATATCCTTTGACGCAAAAAGGATTAAATAGTAATTTGTAATCCAGGCTTGTATTCTGCCATGGAAATTGATGCTCATCGTTGCCCTGCCTCATAGTAGATAATGTGCACCTTCTGGAAAGGATTTCACGAGGGAAGAGCATCGCTGTTCTTTGTTACTAGAGACTAAGAATGCAAAATGAGACCCCCAAAAGAGATTACTCAAAAAACAGTCTTAAACGTATTATGTAAGAGTTGAAAGATTGGAGAGCAGATCAGCAGAGCAGTGCACGGGGCCCTCGTGCTCAAACCGCAGGTCCCTCACTCAGTGTTGTGCTGCTGGATTAACGCAGAAGGGATGAGAGACCTGACTAATGGCTGTTCTTTATGTAATGCAAAATAAACCAGATAAACATTCTAGAAAAGCCCTGTATTGATTTACGACTTTACCAAATTGTTTTGCCACTTAGAGAACCAGGAGTGGAACACGTGGCGCGTGTCGTATGGTACATGGAACACCAACAGGCAGGGCAGAGGAAAGGGACATACAAAACAGGCAGAAAAAGCAATTTTAACAGTGTGTTGCCCAAATGCTAGACCCACTCCTATTGGACTCTTCCTCCTTCTCCAGGTAACCAAGGTCACAAGAAAGGAGCTAGTCCTGTATCATCAAGGCTATGGAAAAACCCCTGGGACCATTCTGTGGCCTGCAGTCATGGAGCTCTGATTATGGACAGTGAGCATCCTGAATTCACCTTCTTGAAGGCTTCCAGCATTCCTCTCAAGTCTACATGACTGACACACCAGTCTGCTACAGAGCACCAGGCAGTGTCATACAATAAACCAACTCATGAGATACCTTGACCGTGTCCCTGCTATGGTCAAAGATACAGCCTTCTGAAAGAGGGATGCAGGTAACTGAATGCTTTTGTGGGTTAAGAACTTTTATTAATAGCTTACTGTAAATTTTGAACAAAAAGTAAACAAAAAACCCACAAAGTTACTGAGCAATCAGGCTTTCACTGCCATGTTTTAAATTACCATGACAAGCCTTCTTTCTTAAGAGAGGTATATCTAGGGACAAGCTCTATTTGCTGAAATCACCAGAGCCTGTCCTCAGGGAAAGACAGGCAGCTTCTCTGTTGCCCACCACCAAAGGAGGCGAGCAGACAAACCTTGTCCTACGACTGCCCCATCCCAGTGTCTTCACGCTGCTGGTGCAGGGACGAGTGCCCTCGGCTGTGCTTTGCTGCTGCTTCAGGCCAGGGGCATCCTGTTTCTGCTGGTGGCTGACATTGCCTCAAGCTGCTGCTCAGCGCCAGCAGTGCCCTGTTAGCTTAAACCATCAATAAATATCATACAAACTAACCCTGCAGCTGACGTGACCACCCTTCCACCACCTCTTTGCTAGCAGAGCTGCGGAAGAAATAGATAGCAGGTTACAACGTGAAGATTAAAAAAAGATACTACGACCACCCATAAAAGACCCCAACCAAAAAAATGCCATTGATATTTCCTCACTTTCATGCTGCTACTTCCTTCACTGCTGTGCTGCATTTGGAGCAAGCCTGTTCCATGACTAAGGAGTCAGTCACCAGGATTTGTATTGATTATATACCACAGCTGCCTAATTATAATTTCCAAGACTTTTTACAGGCTATTTCCAGTGCAAAATATCACCTTGCAGTCCACAAACACAACATTTGTGGTCTGAGCAACAACTGGGATAGCAAGCAGAGTCTAAATTTCACTAATATATTGTGGATTTCAGGGATATAGTGCAGTAAGGGAGCACTGCCACTTACAATACCCTACTTCAATCCTCTTTACGCATCCCTGATATTATTTACTGTATCTCTTATCAGATCGCCTGCTTCACAGGACTGTATCAGCTCAGGAAAGCGGCAGAGGAAAAATAGTCAGAATTATAAAAAAATATAAAAAGGGTAAAAGAACCAGCCAGGTCTGTTACTCAAGTCATATATTCCCTAGGAAATATTTCTCCTGGGACTTCATTACAACAGCCGAACAGTGCAGGTGGTGCCCTGCTTTCAGTTTTACATCACAACCCACTTGGGAACTGGGAAAGACTGGACATCCAACTGTGCAGTTTTGGTTTGCCTTTTTTTTTTTTTTTTGGTAAGTGGAGTGCGCATGAGAGCGATTTTAGACTGAAAAAAGATAGTTTTATCCTTAGGCTTCCTCTAGTTCTGACTTACTGATTCAACTAACATTCTTTGTAGAAGCTTGACATGTTTATACAAAAGCATAAGTTGTCAGGCTTTATACCTACATCAGATTTCATGATGTTTATTCCTTCTGTCCGAATGGGCACTATTAAAAAGAAAAAAAAAAAAATCACCAAAACCCCTACAAATAAACTGGAATTGTAGAGATAACAGCCTTTTTACTACGGTTGCCTTTCTTTACATAAGTCACAAATAATTAACACTAGTTTCAGTTTGAAGTTAACTGAAAAATTTATTTTGCCATTAATGCTCTCGGAGATTTAAGTAATCTGTTTCTAAATTCTCTTATTAAAATCCTAGAGATTTAAAGCTCATTAACTGACTGGACGAAATTTTACAAAAAAAATCTGCCTATACCCAGGCAGACAGCTATGGAGAATACCCCCTTTACCAGCTAATCTCTCTCAAAATTCTCTCTGATATACCCCAATTTCTTTTTTAAGAAAAAAAAACACAAAACACACCTTTCCCATGTAATTTCTTCAACCAAAAGCAAAGGTCAAAAGAACACCCTTTGATGAATGACAGCCCTCTTCCTTTGCTGGACTCCCGTGTCCCTGCATCCCAAAACAACTGGGGATGCAGATCTCTCAGGCCTATGGCTAACAACATTCTGCACCAGAATGATGACATCTCACTGACATGTATCTAACCACAGAATCAATGTGTAATCTACACTGTGTAGCTCAAACCAACTGCAGGCAAGAGAATGCCCACCTCTATTTCCTCTCGATTCAAGGCCAGCAGGTGCTGGACACTGCTAGGCACCCAAGCTAGCTAGTACCCAAGCTAGCTAGGAAGGTTCTCAGGGTACTCAAATTCTCCTGCCTTGTTCAAGTGCCAGGGCTGTGAACAGGATCTCTGAGCAGCCAGGAGTGGATCAATACAAGCCCCAGGAGAGGGAGACCAGACAGCAGTTACATCCATTGCTGATCATCATAACTGATTAAACATTAGCTCTTCATTCCCAGTCCAGTATCCTTCACAGGAATTACAGTATCAGGATGATGATTCACAATGGTTTTCAAAGCAGATCCTAGCTCGAGTGGAAGAATAAAAGCAGAAGGTGTAATAAAAAACATGATGAGAATACATAGCTGGCACAGAGCACTAGAGGGGAAAAGTGTTATTCCACATCTTTCAATAAGCGTGACCTAGCTCATTAGATACAATCTCTGCTTTAATATTAAAGCCATACAGCACACATGCAGAAATAGCAACTAGTATTGACTTTACAATATCCATGTTAATTATACCAGTTTCTGAGGGCTGCACTGTCTTCAAACACCAAAGCCCAATTCGATTCTAGTCCAAGTTTATGAGACAGTAATCTTGTTAGATTCTTCCTCTTGTGAAAATGCAAACCGAAAGTATTGTCAAAAAATGGTATCTGGCAGCTCAAAGTCAGGAAAAATCCTACAAGAGATGGGCAGAGCAGAGCAATTAGACTGGGAGAGATTTCTGCTAGTGCTGCAGCCACACTGTCACCGCATGCCAATTATCCACCACACCTATTTTTTGTGCCAACGAGCAACCCTTTTCCACATGTTTTTTTAAGTCGCTTAGCAGAATGACTGACATTTTTATATTCAAACTAAATAAAATTGTGTGGCTGAACAGTGAGTGACTTTGTTCCAATTAACCAGGCAACGCTGAGCTTGCAGTAAAAGCACCTCTCCACAGATTATTTCTTTGTCTCTGTGCTTGTCTTTTTGCTCCATCAAAGCGGTGCCCACACAGCCAAGGTGTCAGCCCTACACCAGATGTGGATGAAGCATCTTTGCTGCAAAGGCAACAGGTCGCAGGTGATGGCTTTCCTTCCCCACCTCAGGGGTGCAGGCTTTCACATGCGATACCCTAAAAGATGATGTGCACGTGCACTCCCCTTGCTGGGTATGTCTGGAGTACAGCACTTTTCAAGGCTGCAAATAAAACTCTGCTTAAATCTAGCAAATAAGGAGTGTTTAATAGGACTGCAAGTTGTGTTCGGTATTTGTGGAGTGCTGCGTTTCCGTGGCAACGGGGGGGCTATGGGCTTTAATTACTGCCGCGAAGTAAAGGGCCCCCCGCTGTCCAGCGACGTGCGTGAGCCGCGCTGCCAGTTTGCCCTGCAGCTGCCCGCACAAGCTTTGGGGGTCTGAGCAACCATCGCACTAGAGAATCGAGAGATGTAAGGAAAGGGGAAACCAAGGCCATCCAACCTTAGGAGAGATTGATGATGCCCGCCTCCCAAAAGTAGCACCTCAAACCCAGGGATGCTCGATACCAGGGGATGACAGGAGGAAAGAGAAAGACAAGGTTCCTGGAGATAAAACAAGCGGCAGAAGGTTTTGCTCAAAAACACGATCATCCTACAGCCATTTTCTACAGCACAAATGGAATGGCTTCTATTTTGGGACCAGGAGATTAAAATAGCTTTACTTTACTCAAATTGGTTTTGAATGAGACAGGGAAGATCAGGACTGTGACCCTCTGCAACGAAATATCCATTCTTTATAGGAAATACAGAGCTACATTTGATAAATCATCTCAGAATAAGAAAAGGAGACAAGAGTATGCATCTTTAATGAAGACACATCTACGCATCTACAGATTAAACTTGGCGTATTCCTACTGAACGAAAGGAGCACTGAAAAAGGAAGAAGTAAGATACACAAGCCAAGCTAGATAAGAGTTGCCCAGGTTCGGGTGGCCAGGCCACTGCCCTGGCTGGCAGGAAGCCCTAGATCCCCAGAGGAGAAAGGACTCGAACTTGCACCCTCTCCTCTGCAGGCATGGCAGCCCCTGTTGCCCACCTCACTCGAAGCCTCACTCACAAGAGTTTGCCCTTCTCTGCCAGCCTGTTTCACATGAGTGGCACTGGCTGCCTTTACAATTTGGAAATTCCATTTGCTGTGGATATATTCAATTTTCCGCTAAGTGGGAAGAGAAGGGCTTGTTTCCGGGGGCTAACCCTGCTTGGTGTCAGAAGCCAGCCCACCGGAAAAACCACTGAATACGGGCTGCCTGGGGGCTTGAGATGCTCCCAGGTCTCCCAACAACTGAGCAGGTTTGCAACTTTTAGGCCTGGGCATATAAAAAAATTCTCCATGAAACCTCCTTCAAACTCCTAAATCCCTTCTGGGATTTTGCAGCAGTGAAAATAAATGAATAAAAAGAAGGAAAGCGAAAGGAAAGTGAAAATAACCCACACTCACCTGCCAGTAAAGCCAAATTTCCTTCCTAGAGCAAGGAACACAACGAAAGCAGGATCTCATCACCACTCTTGTAATGTGTGGACTTTTTATATCCAGTGGGAGCAAAAGAAGTACCTCAAAAGGCAAAAATCCGCTGCAAGGAGACAATTAGCGAGGCTTTCTTCTCAATGACGGAGCAGAGGAGAGAGGCAAGAAGGAACGAAACACTTGCTTATTCACCATGGTTATTTTCTGCAGTGCAATCTGTCCACCAGCCCTTGCCATATGTGCCACCCTTCCCGTGTGGAGAGATGAAGGCAGCAGAAAGCTGTCCATCAAGATGCTAAACCTTCTGGAAAGCCCTCCCCTCCACACTTTGCCCTGAAACAGGGACTTTTGTGGATGAACAGAAAACACTTAACTAGATTAAATGTAGCTGGTATGCACAGAGAGAATTTGATTCAATTAATTCAAATTTTAAGGAGCTGAAGCGATTCAAAAGAAAATAAAGAAGGAAGTGGTGAGCTATGTTCCCTTTTTCTGCTCTTCTGCATAACCAGCCCCCATCCCTATGGGTGTGCTTGGAGAAAATTCAGGGAGACAACACCTGGATTAATCATAAAATGGCTTTGATGACAGAGAGAAGCTGGGAGTGGAGGGGTGGAAAGAAGGATAAAAGAACTTTCTGGGTAGTTAAATTGCAGGACTAACTATTTTTAGGGAGAAACACCAGCCCCATCTGTTCCTTTGGGCATACGCCACCTTGCGTCATGTACTACAGCTGGTTTCCCCCATCAACCACAACCCGAGTGATGGTGGAAAGCTATTTTGAAAGGTAAACAATGCTGTTACTAAGCAATTCTTCAGCTCAGCAACATCATGAAGCCACCCCCTACTATGCTAACAAAGAACAGTCTCTCTCAAAACAAGGATTTCTAAGAGCTGTTCGAGACAGAGCCAAGAGGACACGCTGTAGAGATGTCTCAGATAAATGATAAGTCACACGCTGCCCTTGCTCCGCAGGAGAGCAGGCAGAGTCCTCTGCGGGAGCGAGTCCCCATCGGCTGCGAGGAACCCACGACAACCCATGGCCAGAAGAAGAAACCTGAAAGTACAGGAGAGAAAGTGCAGAGGATGGTCTAGACAGAATGTTTGTGGCTTCACCCTCAAGCCTCAACCTGTCAAACAGCACCCAGCAGCTCAGGAGCATCACTCGAGGAACTAAGGCAATCCCCGAAACCGGTCTGCCCTGCCTAGACACTTCTTATTTTCTCCTTAATGAAAGAAAACAAATATCACCACATCAAGACTCTCCAAAACAGAAGACATAAAAGCCTTCTTAAGCCCACAGTCAAAACAGTGTTTAACTCGGGCTACCTACAGGCAGGCCAAATCAGCCAGGAGAGATGACTTGCTCGCGAGCAGGGGTAATGCACCCAGAGCGACAGGTTCACCCATCAAACCTCCCGACTCGGTCTGCAGCTCAGCGTGACCGAGTGCTGTGATGGAAAGCTGTGCTAGCTCCAGCCATCCCTTGGTGAGCAGGGGACTCCTCCTGAACACACTGCCACGCCAGAGCAGTCCCTGCCTGGGCCTGGCATTGACGTTAGGATGCCACCTGCTAGCTGTCACTTGAATTAACTCCACAATAAAGGCAAGTTCTTTGATTACTAATGCTTCAGGGTGATGGCTGTGCCTCTCCCTATTAACTCCGCTGGAGTCATTTTGCTTTGCTGTGGTACATAACTTAATTTCCAGCTAATTTCCAGGGAGAATTTTCCTTCTGATCTGTGTAAAAAGGTTATTTTCAGAGCCAGGTGCACAACCCAGCTTAGCACACAGGAAAGGCAGAGGGCGACCTGTCCTCATGCTCTTTTATATTTATACAAAATACCCCCATATCATTCTGTAGGACGTGTGTCAGAAAATAAAAACTTTACATTAAGATCTTCTGTTTACACTCCCTAGATGTACATGTACCATACCTCAGAAAGATGTACTCTGTACACAGACAACTGAAAATAAATAGCTGCACACATCATCAGAATTCACGTGACAAGAACATGTTAGATCTAGAAGCTGTAGTCTTAAATATACAAATATTATCTTAAATAAAAAAATTTAAATATTTTGTATGTAAACATGTCTTCACATACACATTAGACTAGTATTTGATCTGGGGCCGCCAGACAGGATTCAGAGGGGGAACTGGATGTTGAATTGCCTATGTAAAGTCAAGTCTGGTTATACAGATTTGACAAAGAATATGGAAGCAAAGACAGCGCTGCATTTGTTTTCAGTCCAGCTGTACGAAACGTATGTTCTCCACTTCAGCCCTTGCAATTCCACAACCACCAAGAGAGAGTGGACACAACATTTGTTAAATGAAAAAAAAAAAAAACCCAACAAAACACCACAAACAGTTTTTCTAGAACATTTCTCTATCCCCTCCCTGTGTTTGCCAGATGTTTATTTCAATTACTTTCCCTATCAGCTTGGCTGACTGTGTATTAAATATATATATACACAAATACGCATATTTTTAAAAATAGAATTTCAGAACCTATTAGCTAGAGGCTTTTACGGTGCAGTTATTTATCTGCCTGAGATGCAAAGTTTGGCTGCTGCAGTGTGTCCCCTGAATCCTGTTAGTGCTCTCAGAGAGAAACTTCAGTAGGAGCTCTGTTGAAAACCAGTCCTCTAAGATTTAAGTCACAGTGTTAGCAAAGATGCATAGTAACACGCAGTAGGCCAACAGGTCCTGGTATGTATACTCAAATGAGTGACAGGGGCTAAATATTAAGTGGCAATCTTCTACCTCTCCCTTGCAGAAAGAATAATGTGGAAGAGCTGAACTGCTGCTACAGCATTTCTGGCTGCTTTCTTCGGTAGTCTCATTCTCTTTGTTTAAAAAACGTAAGATTCCTAAACAAAGACAGACAAGTGAGCAGTACAAAGTAAAATAAAATCAGAGAGAAAAAAAATGGCACTAAATACACGTAAGTGGTAGCACCTATGTAAAAAGGCCAAACTGGTAGCCATATGCAGAAGTTATATGTAATAGATATATTAATATAACTATAAATAAACTATTATTAAATTGTGTGATGAAAGTACAAGAGGGTTAGGTGCTTAGAGAAGGCTACATGTACTACAAGCAAAAAGGGTCAGGAGAAGTTTGGGGGGCAGCATCAGGGCTCCAACCGCTACACCTTTATGACAAACAAAAGCAGAGTTGTTAAAAAAGCAAAGGTCTAGAATTACGAAAGAAAAACACATTTCAGTTCTCAGACACTTAATCATGAACTTGCAAAACACATAGAAGACATTTACTCACATCAGTAGGGATTTCTGGTTCACCGCATTTTGGGAAGAGAGTGGGAAAGGAGCGATGCGCTACAGAGCCCCACCAGGTAGGACGTCCAGATTCCTAACTTCAGGCATTGCTTTTCTGTGCCTGTGGTGAAAATGGTTCCAGCAATAGAGGCTGACAGAAGCATGCTACGTTGGGAAAGAGCCAAACTTCGCCTCCTCCTCCTCCTCCTCCCTATCCAATCTCTTCTCAGCATGCTGAAATTTTGCATTTGAGATTCTGTGGGGGATGATACAATTTTTCACTTCCTCCTTTCTTCTATGTATTCAAGCCTTAAGAGCTAGCTCTTAAAATACCCGTCTTGCTTTGAAGGATATTACTTCATTAGCATTGCTTTTGGAAAAAGGTCTTTAAGAGGCAGACGTTTCAGCCTCCGGAGTACCCATCTTCCTTGCACTCCCTAACCACAGTGCTCATTTTCCCAAACCAAGCACTTCTCAACAAGTTAGGTTAGGTTCACAGACATAAAAAATTCAAACTCTCCTTTATTTCCACACTTTTTTTTTTTACTCTTAACCCATGCTAAACACTTTCACATGTTTTATGCCAGATACTTAGATGAAACATTTTTTAAACTTTCCAAGCCTTTTTAATTGCTGAATTGTCCAAGAGCCAGAAACCATCACAGACAATGCTCCCACTGCACTGAGAGCTGTGCAAATGAACCCAAAAGATTATGCTGTCTCTGAGATAAAGCCTCACATTCCCGTGGGATATATCTCTTTTCCATAAAAAGGGAGAAGTGCTGTGCATCAAGATGATGAGACCCCAGAAATGCTACACAAGGTCCAGTGCTGCTGTGGACGCCTGCCTACCCTTTGTACAGACGTAGCAGCAGTGTTGTTAAGGCCAGGTTAGCTTAAAGCAATGGCACCAGCATGCCACAGAGTATTTGGAAACAACATGCTTCCAAACTTCACTGCTCCTATCAACAACAACAGGGATTCAAGTAATTACTCAGCAATTCACCTGCAAACTGCCAGTTCACAAAAACCAGGTCTTGTAAAAAATGACTCAAACTTACTATCAAGTTCAGAGGAGTCCAGTGGCTCAGAAGAACAGGATCTACTGAGTCTAAGAAACTATGCCACAGGTCATCTTCACCTGGCAGAGTCGCTAAAAAGCTAAGGAAGATCTAGAAAATGACTGAACACTTTATCCTGAGAAGGGTCCCTTCCACATAAAGCTTGAAACACAGAGAAGTATAAGGGAACATACACGCACACCCAAAAATACAGTCTGCTCTACAGTTACTATCTTCCAGCTAGACACAGACATTTGGGTCAGAAAAGCAACTTTGCACATTTCCATAGAGAACTGTGTAAAGACTTCAATAAAAAAACAGCCTTGATTTTCACTGGTTTTAAGAGTTAAAAAGCTAATAATTCCAATTTAATGAACCAAGAGGTGAGCCAACAGGGTAATTAAAAGCCTTGATCCTGTCCATTCTGTGCACAATCTGAAGACAAGAAGCGTAGTCAAGAACAGGATGAGATTTTTACTCAAAGGAAACATCTTACTGTAAAAGCAGGAGACTCGACTACAAGCAATGCTGTCTCTTATTATCAATCATATGGGATGAGAACACAGAAACAATAAATAAAATCCCAGGCAACTAGTCTGCCTCCACAGATTGAGTGAATGTAAAGAAAACATACAGAGAAAAGAGTCCTGGAAAGGCCATCCTAGCTGAACAATTGTAAGATGGAATCCCAGGCAACTAGTCTGCCTCCACAGATTGAGTGAATGTAAAGAAAACATACAGAGAAAAGAAAAGAGTCCTGAAAAGGCCATCCTAGCTGAACAATTTTAAGATGGAAAAGGTAAAACCTTTCACAGTAGAAAGCTACTGCGGTAATATAGCATACTAAATAAAAAAATGTATTTCCATACATTTCCCTTTATAAACTTCAGAACTGGAAATATATGAACTCGGGTGTACTGCTTGTCCATAGAGACTGGTTTAACTGAACATGAGTTTCAATAAGGTTAACTTCTGAACTGATATTTCGTTGTTAAAGCGTGTTGTGTTGCTTTAGCTTCAGCCAATCCCTAAATGGAAGTAAATGCAAAGCTAAAAGCTTTTACAAAGAACCCTGGGGTTTTTGAGGTTTTTTACTGAATAAATGAAAATAAATCACTGCACCTTTCCCATATGCAATAGAAGATGGATTTTTTTTTTGGATGCTAGATTTGAAGAACAGCGTGTCTGCTGGGGGTACAGCTGGCTGGAGACCCACATTCTCTACTGCACTCCGGACTTTCTGACTTGTGAATGTAACAGAGGGGATGCTTTGGCCGAGATTTCTATGTAGCTACACACTGGGGGTCAAAGCATGCAATGAACTTTCTGTAAAACCCTGTCCCAAAAACTTATTGTAAACATTGGTGCACAGCATGCTTAGGGTAAGAAAATACACGAATAAAACCACTAAACCTCACCAACAATTTCAAGTCTTCAATTAAAAAAAACTCCTAACAGCTAGATCTGACACCTTACTTGCTCTCCCATTTTTCTCTCCTCCCTCCTTCCCCTTCCCAAATCCTGGACAAACACTGAAGCAGGAATTATTCTTCTGGGAGAAACATTTCCACGTGAAAACATTAAATACAGTTATTTCAAAATACCTACACACTAGAGCTCTTAACTTCCATTTTTCTACCAAGAAGTCCTGAAAGCAAACAGATTTAATAAAAATAAGAACAGGTGCATGAGTGATCTGGCTCTGTCTTTTTGGAAGCACGTCATCACTTTTTGTATTTAAGAAAGTCTTAACCAGAGGAACTGCGTTATTTCAAGTTTGCATGCACTGCACAACACCCAACCCCTTTTTGCAAAGCGGTTATAAAGCCTACCTGGAAGTTTACCAGGGTTTCTAGGATGCCTATTGGAAAACCTTATGGATAACTGTACAACTATTACTACATACGTATCCTAGGAGACCAAAGAGCTTTAGCATTTAAGAGCTTATTTCCCAGCCACCCTCTCAATACACATCTCATGCATTTATATACAATACAAACAGCCGTGAGAAAGGAGGACGTTGGTTTAATTTCAGCCAGAACGTAAACTGACCTCTGCTTATATCAGCATACGTGTTTTGGTTTACTTCACTTCTTTCTCACCTTCTGACTACAAAGGGGTCAGAAATCTCATGCAATTCATTGTGTTTTTAAACTTGAATTTTACAACTGAGCAAAGCTAAAAATTTTTAATCTTTAAAAATTCACATACATACATGCAAATCACTAGAAAGAGCCTTTCTATTCACGCAAGGGGAATTTAGATTCCTGAGCACAACATTTTGCAATGCATCGACCTGTTAAATACAACATATCAGAGAATCGTAATTCAGGAAAAAACCCTCAGAAAGAGAAATGAGGGAAAAAAAATTAAACAAAAAGCACAAAGCAGCTAATTCAAGAGACCCACTTTACACTTTGGGTTAGAATAGCCTGTGCATTTGAAACAAGCCGAATGGAAAGCATTCCCTTAGTTTGTTTGTAATTCTCGTCACAATGCCTAACCTGCAATTAAGCACTCGGTGCTCAGCCTCCGAAGAAGAGCATCTTTAAAATGCCAAGCGGAGCCCTGGAAACACCCAGGTACGATTCCTCGGAAGCCGGCACTGAGGATCTGTTAGAAAACCTGCAAGACAGAGCACACACAGCCCCTTCCCTTCGTCACCTTTTCAGTCTACATTTCTTACCCTTCCATCCCAGCGGAGGCGAGGAGGGAGCACAGCATACCTGCCCAACATAAAGGAAAAGAAGAATATACTGTTGTTCTCCTGGAGGCGGGGATATCACATGACAACAGGGAACTTCAAGGAAAAAGGTTGTCGGCGTGCCGGCATACACAAATTAATTCACCGGTGGGTAATTAAAACAGGACTGGCCCCTCCTATAACCACTAAGCAGCTTTCGGGGTTTGATTTACTAAAGCAGTAAATTCATCTAATCACCTAACCTCGCACGAATACCAGCAAAGCCCTGATAGCTGTGGCTGGGTAAATACTAACCAGAGCAGAAGCCAACGTAAAGGATCTGTGGGTGCTCTCTTACACTGTGTCCTTTTCAAACCCGAAACCTAACATTAAAATTAACGGCAGGCTAAAATGCCACTGGCGATTTCTCGGGAACGCATAACGGAAAGGGTGCTACTACATCCAGCCCATCACAGTTTCGTAAGCGCGCCCGGCGAGCATGTGCGTGTATCACGCACACGGGAATGCTTACAATAACTCTACGTATATAGCGGCTTTACAACACACATACGGCATTTCAAGTCCCTGTCATGCTCTCCATGTGCTGTATGCTATGAATATTATGTAAAGCAACACGATGTTTGCAAGAAAAACAATAATCATGATTATGTAACGTTATTTTTCTTTCCACACCCCTCCTCTAAGAAAATTCTGCTTTTTTAAAAGAATATTACAATGAAATATTGAGAATGTTCTCAAAACTGCACACACTTTCTGAAAAAGTCTCAATTTCTGTAGAGTTTTATAATTCAGTATCTCAGTACGAGCGGTATTCAGTGCAGAAATCAGTTTCACATCCTGAAATTACTCTACTTTTGTCAATTAAAAAAAAATAATAAGAAGAGTATTCTGTTTTTCTTTCAAATTAATTAATTTGCTGGCTTTTTGAATACTAGACATGCAGTATATTTGCAGACTCACAAACCACTGTCTTTCACCGCAGCTTTTATAAAGTCCAGTATATTGGACTTCAATAACTCTGTTTTGAAAGTGGAGTTATTAAAGTCCAACATACTGGACTTTATAAAAAATTTGAATCCTTAAGGTTTTGGGGTCTTTTTCCATCATACTGGACATGATACAAATGACATGCAGCAGAGTCTACAGCCAGCTAAATGCAATAACCACCATATCCCTCAAGACACCGTCTTCTCCCTCCACCTACTTAGTTCCATGAAGTGGATGAAAAAAAACCCTAAACCTTCAAACAGCACCATAAATCAGCAGTGGACTAGTATGCTCCAGCAGCGAAGGGTTCAGTTTGAGGTCTTAGTGGATGCTTCAGAAGACTTCAGGGTGGTCTTTATACCACCCTCCACTTGAGAAAACACGATTGCAAAGCACATTACCCCTCTGAAAAAGTATCAAACTGTTTGTCTTTACTTTTCTTGGCTTGGCATGGTCCTAAACAAACAGGCTTGGATAAACAGCGTAGCAAAGAGGACTGATGTCCTTCAGGTTCATAGCTGCATGGCCTAGATGAGACATCACCCCTGGGGAGGCCACCAGACCAGTTAAATAAACTGTTCAACCTGAAGTGAGGCCCGTTCTGTTTCTTCCCATGAGATAAAACCCACCATGGTATTTCAAAGACCTAGAGAGCGCTACAGAAACTTTTGACCTCTGCTAGAGACATTTCCAACAGTACTTAAAATTATGTCAATGATATTTACACTAGGCGCAGGGCTTTTTCTTTGGGTTTGAGAATTTGCCTATAATTCACCGTTTCATCTGGAGAACTAATATGAACCAACCCTGGCTACAGCGTTCTGCTGTCAACACACCGATACTCCACCTACATGGGCTTCCTTGAGCATGCGAGCATCATTAATTCAGAAAACTCTGGGTTTCAGCCCCAAAGTTGCCTTCAGGAACCATATCTTCAAAAGACCTGAATGGCTGCAGGACGCCACGTGCTGCTCCTGAGTGATGAACCTATTACCTCCACCAACATGGGGTTCGACGCACAAGTTCCGCAGTCTTAGCAGTGCTTCGCAGCAGGAAAATTAAGATTTTAAGATTTTCAACTACACGTGCCAAATCACTGCAATAAGCAGCTGAATAATGAGATTTTGTTGGAAAGAAAGAAAAACCCACCACAAACCCCCATATTATATTAATCTCAAGAAATACGTATTTCCAAAGGATGAGGTAAACAACTTTTACCCTCATTAAAAAGTTGAGAAATGTGCACACCACCACTAAAATATAATTAATACACAGCCTTCAGAAGAGTCCAAAGGAGCAATTTAATTAACCACCCGCTGATTTCATAAATGACAAGAACACACAAAGGTAACGGCACCTTATAATTGAAAATGTGCTGTTTGTTTAGCTGAGCAATTGTGCTGTTCTGTGTTGTGCGTAAATATGAGAAAACACGTTTTGAACTCATGACATTAACTTTGTAAGGTGTGACAGAACAATGTACTGACCATGATATAGTCACTGTATACTCCACTTACCTAAAGCCTTTACCTAAGAACTTCGAAAGTTACTGACAACCATGAAGGTCTTAACCTTTATGAACTCTTGACAGGGTTTTTTCATGACCTCTTCAAAAACAAAGAAGAGAAACACCTCATGTAGGAAGTCGGTTTATATCTGTAGTTTTCCCACTTTCATACAAAGGGATGCTCTGTAAGCCCCATGAAACATTTCTGTTGATGTCTTGCAAACGCATTTTGCAATTTCTCACCCTTTCCCTTCATGTGGGAAAAAAGCTTCCTTTCAGCTACTACTTCCTTTATTAAAGCTGAAAAGAAGCTGCTTTTACCAAGGTAGGAAAATAATGTGACAAAATACGTAAAAGGCTCTTCCTCATATTTTTTTCCACTGGACTCCTCAGGGATAAAGCTGAACTGAATTAGTATTCCTTCTTGCATTCACACAACTCAAAATGCCTTTGTGCTGCTACATTACAACCATCAAAGCCTATTTGACTGAACATGAAACAGAGCAATATCTGAATTTATGAGCTGTCCATCTCCCTATCTAATGGACACACTAGGAGCATTCATTTATACCTGCTTTGGGGCACACATAATTTAAAATAAAAGACTGAAGAGATTCTTCCAGCATAGCAGTCTCCACTCTAAAGCTGATGACCAGACTAAAACATTTTCCTCACAGGACTCAACATCGTACCATGAAATGAATCTCAGCAGTCCGACATGGCAGCAGCAATGGCATGCAAGGACGGATGCGGCTGCCTCGTACATCAGTCTCAGGATCTCTGGTCCCACCTTTACCCCCGTCAGCAGCCCTGGGATGGCATCAACATAGCACTGGCTCCCTGCCCACAGGAACAGTGTTCCTTAATAAAAATTGTACCAGTAAGTGCTGATCCCAACAGCATCACCATACAATGTATCTAGCTGAAGCAACTAGTTTATGTATAGACATTAAATACACGTTTGGGCAATTTTGTGTCCAACAGTGAAATATTTACTTACCTGTATTAGCTTCTGAGGGTTTTGCATCCTTAAGTGTTTATGATATTTACTCAGTCTGGAGCAAGCCATTACCAGGCCTACCTAGCTGTCTCAGCTGCCTGTCAGTGATGCTCCAGATATGTAAACACCGTGCTAAAAATCATGAAACCTCCTGTTACTTTTATGCACTATGGTTTATTTAGCAATTAGATGAGGAAAGAAGGGTTCTTGAATAAACACCATAAAGCAAGCTCTAATAATTGTTTAAACTTTTTTTTTTTTTTAAAGTCTTTCCAGCTTTCATGTGTTAACTCTTTTAAGAGCATTCACATCAGAAACGGGCAGGTACTGCCTGTGCCCCATAGCCCAGCAACAGCACCTTTGGCTCCCTTGTTAACACTCCCTGACGTATCCCTGTCGAAGGACTCTCAGGCATCTTACCGTGGGACTGAACACAGAGCTAGTTTCCAATGGGCAATCATGATGACTGCTGCCTGTTTGCAGGATGCATTCACCCTGTGAAAATGGTTTAGATTTTTTGTTTCTAAACATTATAAAAAAAAAAAATTGTTTAAACTGTAATACATCACTCAACTGCCTGCAGCTTCCAGAACGACCTGGACTGCTCAGTATTGCTTGGCTTGTTTCTAACATTTACTATTGCAATAAACTTCATTAGAAATGCACGTCTTCTTCCATGCCACTGATGTATTTTGAAAGAAAATGATGCTCCACGACTCCTTGAAAGAACCCCATTTACCCATCAATTCTTCCCTAACAACTGCACTCAAGGTTTCCCAAGTGGTCTTACCTTCAGCAAGAGCAGCATATCCATGGTACACAGATTTCACATGCTAGGTTAACTAGGTAACAGGCATTAGAAAAGAGACTGACCACAGCTAGAGGACAGTTTAATCATAAAAATATTTGTTACAAGTTTCACGTTCCGCTGGGGAAAGCTCTCAAAGATAAGTGGTGTTTTGAGTAACTCACTGAAAGTCACTGGGATGCAGGACAGGAGAAAAGGAACAGGGAGACCTCTGTAGTACAGGAGAGCTCTGCATTTTTCACAAAATACTAAAACTTGCCATCGAAGAGAGCAGAAATACCAGACCTTGAAGACGACCTTCATCAAAACCTTCCTGTAGGAATTCCCGTACTGCTCAAGGTTGTTTCTTTTTAAATGGGTTAAACGCTGCCTATTTCCCGCTGCTGACAGACCTATTATTTTTCCCTTTGTTACACCATTCTTCCAACTTTTCTGCTACGCAATTTTGAAGAGCCAGAGCCATGGTGGTCTGCGGTTGGTTTATGAAACTGACCCTTACTATCTCCCTCAAAGGCCTGGAGAGGCAGGCAACAGCCAGACATCCTCCCTCCTGCTCCCCATGATCCCTTAGTCCACTTCTATGGAGACGTGGGATGGATGCCAGGAGATCAGTTATTAAGCGATCAAAATACATACAGAAAATCATTAATTTTAAATATTACACAGGGAATGTAAGTAGTTTATTAATTGCATCTTCTAAATTAATTTTGGCTTACATTAGGTCGTGGCATAGTGAAGTAATTCAAGTCAAGGGATTTACAGCACTTTGAATTAGTTTAATAATGCTAAAGCTTACTGTATATATTCAAATACTTAACTCGCAGAGCTGCCTTTTTTCACTATTTTATAAAATTAGTTTAAAAATCAAATGTATTTCATTATCATTCCTGGTAGAGAACCTTATTTAAATTTTACAAGAATAATGAAAATAAACAATACCACTTTATGCTTAAACACAACTTAAACATTTAAACTTAAAAGTATTCATTTAAACAAATCCTACTGCTTATCATTAGAAAATTAGATTCAGTGCAGTAAGAATTGCTTTTTTTGCCTTCCAGCCCTCCCTGCAACCAAAGAAGGCTTATGTTTGATTTCTACCACTGAACAGCCCTTCCATTCACTGGTACTTCACCACAGAATGTAAATTCGGAAGGGGCAGGGTCTTGCCTTGCACTTGAATGACTGCCACCAAAAATCTCACCCTTAGAAAATTTCCTTTGCGTTCTCAAAATTAGGATGAATAGAAAATAAAGTATGGTCAAAAGTGGTTTTCAGGTTTCTCTGCACAGGCACCCCGCTGTCAGACAGCAACACTCAGATTCTTCAACCCAACTGCTCAAACAACACGTGTTATCTTTTAGCAAATACCTGCCACTGACTATTTGCATTTCACAGCTTTTCTCATAGCTTCTGGTTGTAAGAGCAACCTTCAGGGTGGCTTTCGCTAGCACAGTCTCATTTCACATTTCAACAGAGCAGGAGAACACGGATGCTCAAAGCTTTCAGGGCTCAGCCGAGGGAACTCCTAGCTCACAAAACCAGAATTTCTTATGTCACCTCCCTACATCTCTTACTGGCACCACAGCTACAGGGTTATCTTTAAAATATCTTATGTATGTGTGTTACGTGGTTTTAATGAAATAAAAAAATACAAGAAATCTATTCAAACAAAATCTGCAGACTATCTGCTGTAAAACTGACATGGCAAACAACCTTAGAATTCCCTAAGGACCCCAAATGTCCTCAAACTCAATTTTCTGAGCTGAGAGGAATCCACTCTACTGCTAGATTTCCTAAGTAATTTCTTATGGAAGAATTACATTAGGAGTTAAGGACAAATTTAGTTCTTTCCACACCAAAGCCTGCATTCGCTTTGTGGCTTTATAAACTCCAGAATTGCTAAATACATGTAAGCCTCTTAAATAAATAAATAAGTGAAGCACCGTGAAAATTTTTCTTCCAGAATTACTTCACAGCATAACTAGAATGGCACTTCTCCTTCGCTGCAATATTATGTTGGGGTACTAACTCAAAAGTTCAAGCCGTTTTCATTTTTTTATTACCAGTAGCAATCTAGGAAACGCTGCCATCAATAGTAAATCTACATGAAGTCGCACTCCTCTGGCGCATTTTGTGCATAGCAATCAGTTCATAACGCAATCTTGTGTTGTTTAAAATTCAGTTTATTCTTCAATTACTCTGCTAGGCCAACTCTAATTTATTATATTTTCTGGTACATTTGATTTTGGATATTATGACATCCTGGCTCATGCCATTAGAGAGGAAACATAAAATGGTGAGGATGTCTAGGGACAGCTGAGAATAATATAGCAACAGCCTGGAAAATTAACAATATCACTGTCTCTGTGCTCAGCTAGACCTCTCCTGCATTAGCATTAAAAAAAATTTGGTAGTATTTCTCCAATAAAGCCTTGACATCCAGGAATAGCCTCAGAGGCACCATAAAACCCCAGTTAGTGCAGCGGGCAGCTCAAGTGGGTTGGGAGGGAGGATGGCAGCCTCTGGGCCCTAGAGGAGATGAAACGCTGGCCCTGCTGCTGCTCAGAGCCCACCAAGGAAACTAGTGTGGTTCTAAATGCCACCCATACTATATACATTGATTTTATTCCTTTTTTTTAGCCTTTCATTGCATCAGTCCTAGCTACCATTTCTTTCTCCTGGCACCCAAGGTGAATTGAGAGGCAGCAGCCAGAAGGTTTCTCAGAGCCTCTTCCTTGAGAACCTGGGCAGAAGGGACGGCTTCGCTTCCCCCTCCGCCTTGGCGACTGACTACATTAACCTTCAGGGCACGCTGCCAGCCCCACCTGCTTACTCAGACTTTTGCCAGCAAAAGAAGCTCTCACCGCACTGATTCATCCTTCGAAGACACATCCTCTTTTGCTTACTTCTTATTTCCGCCCCTACTACATTTGGCGTTTGAACTCCTTCATCCAGAGTGGCCAGAGGATGGAGGGGCAGTCCTGACAGGGAACTGTCAGGCTTTTTTTCCCTACAACAGATTCTAACAACTTTAAACACAAAAAAATCCACGTATACCTGCACAGTTTGCTCTGTCCCAAGAAATTCCACACTGAGTTTTGAAAAAAAAAAAAATCTGTATTTCCCTTCTTTCATCTGTTCTTAAGAAAATCTGAAGACTGCTTGCCAAAGCAACACCCAAGAGTAAAAGCTTTGCAGGGACACCCAAGCAGCCAGACCCATGAGAGGCTGCAAGCATTGGAAAGAACTTGCAGTGGGGGAAACCTGGCTGGAGCCAAAACCTCATTGATCATTGTGTCCTCTAGAAAGAAAACAAGCAGACTGCTTTTCCTCTGTAGGATAATAAAGTTTGCTTCTGTCTCTAAGCTGTATTGTAGCTCAGGCAGTAATGCCAGCTCCTTCTATACCTCATAAGCAGTAAGGATTTTACTAATGATGTAGTTGCTGCCACTGCTGCACTCATTTAAAAAGCCAATGTCAAAAATTACATGTAGCAATGTTAAAGCGTTATGATTCAGGTTGGAAGCTGATTTACAGAATTAAGAAATGCCACTTTCTAGCTTACCCTCTGCCCTTCAGTTTTCCTCTCCCACCGTGCCCGAACCTGTGTTGTAACCCAGTTGCTGGTTTCTGTTCAGGTTTTTTCCCCCCAGCAGCCCAGTCCCATGGAAAGGATGGGCACAAAAGGGAGCAGCAGGAGGGATGCACAAGCACGTTTCCAATGTTAGGTTGCTTGATTTCACACTTTAAAAAGCCCACTGAAAGAAAGGTATTGGTGCATGAGAAATCCAGAGTACAGTTTTAGCTTGTGAAGTCTGATGGAGTCAGAGCAAATCAGATCAGGCCACACTTCGGTGGGATGGAGAACTAGGACAAAGGGGCTCCTCTGGAGCTCCTACTGAGCGCTGTCCTGTGTCCCATTTTAACAGAATAACATGACAGAAAAAACACTGCCACGATGAGAGAAAATATTTTGTAGCATACAGAAAAACAGAGTGAGCAAGTTCATGACAACTTCAGCTCCAACCATTTTCCCTTCCCAGACCCATATTCCCAAGCTCAGTAACTTGTCTGTGCTTACACTGCAAACCAACGCACAGGCTCTGGTGTCTCCCTGCACCTGCTCTCACTCCCCTACGTTGGCAATGAACCATGAATCAAGACCGGAGACCCGATTTCACTTCCCAGCATGCAGAGAACAATCATCAATAACTGATGTCAGTCGGCTTCGTTTGGGGCACCGCTGTGAGCATGCAGTGGAGACTGAGGGTATGCACCAAGAAAAGGAGGATTTATAAATAAAATTATTTCATAATCAGAAAAAATCCCTCAGTAAACAAAGGAAGTTTACATGTAATCGCATTAAAGATTAGAGTTTTAAAACAATGCAGAATGCATCCAAGAACATCTGTGAAGAAAGATGGTAGTTTGAAAAGCAAAACCTTGGGGGAAAATGTTTTTCCCCCCTCAAACAGAAAACAGTAATTCACTTTATTAAATCCTAATCCTCTTCAATTCATGTTAGAGCATGGCAGAGCATTTTTTTCACTGAAGAGTTTTATCAATATGTTTAAATACAATCTTATA
>NW_010240958.1:0-7883 GCF_000690775.1 Eurypyga helias | reverse complement strand
AATATATTTAAATACAGTTTTAATGTCCGATTAATTAATTGGTTATTTGTTTCCATTTTATTTCAAATCTAAGAAGCAGGCTAATTTCAAGTCAGAAAGCTAAATAAGTTTATTATTAAATAAGAACAGAACTTAAACTCTGCACTACAGAAAAATATATCATTATAGCAAAATCAATCTGATGTCTGTCTTTTTATATGTACCTACTCATCAGCTGGAAAATTAAAAAAAATTAATTCTATCTTACATATTTATTATTTTTCCATTCCTTATTTACCGTTTTCCAAATTGCTGTTGTCCTATTTATGTGAAAATCCCCTCAACAAAACCCACAAATATTTCATAATGTTTTCTGTAATCAGTGGTGATAGTCAGTATTCATACAGATCTTCTATTTAAACAACACATCATTCAAGCTCCTTACTAACTGCTGATTATTGCTAGAGAATAAAATCACTCCATAACTAGGAAGTAAAAGTAAAAACTATAGAATTGAACAGCAATTAAATCGGTAAAGCCATACTGGATCAGACTTCTATAATGTCTTTACTGACTGTATTTCAACTTCATTCTTCCATAAAAAAATGCTTAATGTTAGAAATCCTTCCAAGTTTAGCTCTAAGTTAAGATCTGAAAAGAAAGAAAGAAAAGTATATGTACAGGGTTTGGTTTTTTCCCTTCTATACTGTGTTATTTGTTTATGTATAGAAATTAATTTTATCTATATACATATATATTGTAAAGAAAGTTAAAGGACAAGTAGTACACTGACCAGACTTGTACCAGCAGCAGTTCAGCCCTACCAAAGAAACCCCAGAAGGAACACCTTGCTATACCCAAACTGTCACAGCTGTACTGAATTCCGTGACTTCTGTGTAAGCAGAAGCAGGCAGAAGGACTCTGATGGCCACAAAAGACCCCATGGAGTCACCATGGCAGATCCAATTGCCCAGACAAGCTGTAGGGATGTCTAAGGAGGACTCGGCATGTGAGACATCACCTAAAAAATCAGATTGGACAGAAACAGCTCCTAACATGTGTTGGTGCATTGTAGAAGTCCCTTCTCTACTACACTTCAACTTAACCTGCTCAGCAGGTTTTCCATTATACACAGCCTCACTTGTATCAACACTTTAGGACAAATCATCTTCTTTATCCTCAGAGTTGCAGCCAAACCAGAAATCTTTCCTCTTTGACCCTTTGAGGTCAAAAAACCCACCCCACGGCACAATGTTGACATTGCTGTGTGAAGTAAGTTGCCTTCACTAAACCCGAGACTTATTACTTAAGGACAGACGATACCTGTTGTGAAACCTGTATGGTTCTGATCATTTGTAGGAGGTAACATGTCACGCTGTACCCAAAAGTTCTTCATCAAATATTTCCCGCTTCATAACGGCACGACACTTAGTTACGAAC
This sequence comes from Eurypyga helias, assembly GCF_000690775.1. Classification (NCBI taxonomy): domain Eukaryota; kingdom Metazoa; phylum Chordata; class Aves; order Eurypygiformes; family Eurypygidae; genus Eurypyga; species Eurypyga helias. The sequence goes on along the minus strand of NW_010240958.1, from coordinate 6,464 downwards.
GTTTCCTGGCTTCACAGCTCTTCAAACGTCTCAAACTACGACTTAGGAAAGCGTTACGCTTCTACAGCATTTCTCTAGTCCATGGCACACATCCCTTACTGCAGAAGAAAGAACGGTAACAGTTTCATTTCACACTCCAGTAACCCAAAATTCCACATTACTGCTCACTTTAGTGTTAATTTTCCCATAGATTCTCTTTTTCTGCTTACATGGCAAGAGAGCTCAGGTCAAGTGCACAGACAAGCTGTGCTGCTGATTATCCTTTTTACCACCACTGAATCACCTTTGCTTTTGCTTCACCGGAAAGTTATCTTCCCTGCAGAAAGCCGGAGAGCCACAGTCAATAGATAAGTCAGCAGCTACCAGTCAAAATGGATTTCGAAGTGGGAAAATCCAACCTCCCTACAACTAAAACTGCAAGTATTAGCTCTACAGGATCATGCCCACGCTGTATAAATACACCACGGCAGGTATATTTGCTGCTGTACATGCGGTGAAGCCTCGTTCAGCTCATGTCACTTCCAGCTATAGTCAGACACGTATCAGAAGCTACAGAATATAAATCTGTCGGTGCTGAAAAGACATGCTGAGCCATCTCCCAGATAACAGGGATGCAGAGTGGGTATTTTGCCAGGCCAAGTAGCAAGACACTTTTTTTTACTGCCGATTCAAAAAAGAAACACATTTTGGTGGTTATCACTGAATTACCATGAAGCTTTATAATGTGTATGTAAAGACCTAACACGTACCTTTTCAAGACATTCAGATGAAATGCATGACATTTCCACAAACACAGTTGTATTTTTAGCCTAATATAACCTGTATGCGATTAGCTTAACTTCAGCACTTGAAAGGAACTAAGACGGTTAAGAAGCAACCTAAATTCCGAAGGCATTCAATACTGAACAAACAGCTTTCATACCCATTTAGTCTAAGGCAGGAAACGCTGTGATTTTTAAAGCTTCAATCTTCATTAGAAGCAGCAATATCAGCTTACTAATGGACTACTTGTTATAACAGTCCAGGAACTGACTTGTACTAATTTTTAATTAGCATAAATGCAAGATCTAGCACAGACATGGAACTATTTTACTAATTCACTGGGTGAGCCTTCATTAGCTTCTGTCAGTAACAATAAATGGCTCAGAAAACTCCTCTAGAGCAAACAAGACATAGACAGGAAAAGAAGGCTGGACAGAAGGAAATCCTCATCAACCTGCCCTGGAAAAAGCTTGACTGAAAATGGGGCAGGGGGGGGTTGAAGTTTAAAAACCAAGCTACTTCAGTTAAGAGTCAGGGCAGCCCCCGGAGAGCGGCAGGGGTCTGGAGGACAGCTATGGTGGAGACACACTATACCAAGGGTACAGTTACAGCTGTGTGATCAGAATGGGGTTTATAGCAAACTCTTTGAACATGACCAGAAAGTTGATACAAAACATTAGGTCTGTGTGGTACCGATCAACTTTCAGTTACAGTTATTTCAGCCTGGTTACAAACCAATTTTAAACAACTCGGGTAAAAAAAAAAAAAAAATAGGCGGAAATAATGGCACAGGGCAGGGGAAGAGATCTCAAAGAGGCAGGAACACAAGGAAGGGTGGGCTACTGCTAAATACATGCATGAACATGGAAGTAACAACAAGGCATCCTCCTCCGCACAAAGTGGCAACAGCTGTTAACTGATTTTTTTTCTTCTCTAACTTTTAACCTCACAACGTGTAGAAGCAACTTAATACGGTCCATATTTAAGTATTTAATCTACTGCAAATATTCAGTGCACTATCCACGAGGCACACGCAGATACGGACGTGTCCAGTGCCCCCCGCCAAATGCAAGGACCGTTCCTGAGGGCAGTAGAAGAACCGTGTTGAAGACAAAACACAGTTATCTTAAGAACCTTGTGGGGGTGTGGGTTTTCTTCTTGTTCTGTTTTTGCTGGTGTAGCAGGTAGTGATGTCAGTCAGGGGAAAGATCTGGATGACATCGCTATACCAACACAAACCCCCAGTATATATATATATATCCCCTAGTAAGGGTACGTTGCTGATACAGCCCGTTTCATCTGGGGACCAACACAAGGTACACAAACAAAAGCACATACACGTTATGACGAAGTAAAACGCATCAAGAAACAAGGCTCACTGATAGCAGCCAGGCTTTTTTTTTTGTTGTTGCTGTTTTGTTTAAATTAAGACTTTGTTCAGGAAAGCCAACCAAAACTTGACAGGCAAAAAAATCGTGACACGCCTAGATTCTGAAATGCTGCTCTGTGTCAGAAAAAACCCCATGGGTTGGTCCTTTCAAAGCAAACACAACATTCCTGTGGCCAAACACGACAGCTTATCCGAGCACAATATAGCAACCACTGAAAAATGCTTTCCACGACCTGGTTTCAGTACACAAGTCAGTGACATTTTTACCTCCACCTATTAGCTTTCCTTGAATTTCCATTTGCTTCTGTTGTGCCAAAAATTTCTGCTGCATCAGCTTTCTTTTTCCTATGTATGAACTCCAAAACAGGGACTAGCACCAATCTGAAGAACAAAGAAAGCCAGAGGAAGGCAAGAGTTTCTCCATCACTAATACTCTTTGGCCCTTCAGGCCAAACCTCTTTGGAGACAATCACAGGAACAAGCAGCGGCAGTGCTGTCGTGGGGGTTGGGGTGGGGAGCACAGCCTATAGCACACTTCAAATTCCCACTGCAAAAACATACCAGTGCAGAACTACGTGGCTTACTGTCATTCCTCCCCACTGCACTGAACAGTACTTGACAGCCCAATATGGCTCCAAGCACCCCGATCCAAAAGCCTCGCTTAGCCTTTCTATGGCTACCGCGTTCCTCCCTTCGCCCTGTATGGGTTCTCCTGTGACACACAACACTTGGTTCTGCTCCTCTGCTAGAAACACTTTGGTAGGAACAAGATAAGTAAGTCATAGTCCCTCACTTCTTCATGATCTAGAAACACTTATCACTATCATGTACAACATTTTAAAACCAGACCAAGTTCATATATTGGATATACTCCTTGATCAAACTGCATTTGGCTCTAAAAACAAGGGTTCTTCAAAAAAATTCTGTACACCCCATCAAACAGTGGTTAAGCAAAACAAATCTCAGCAACGCGATATGAAAACACATTCTTCTCTGTGGAATGGAGGAAAAAACAGCTGAGCAAAATGCAACATCTATCACAACATCCCAAAGTAAACCAACTCTGTCTGGGCCAAAATTAACCTCATAATATTGAGCTGATACATTCAGAACCTCACAATTACTTTCTTGCCTGATATGGTCTGTTTTGATGTGACGACAGCAAGAAAATTCTAGACATTCTTAACAAAATACCACAACCCCACAGCAACATCGTAACTTGCTTACTTAAAACAAAAATGAGGCTGCAAATACTGAGCTACATGACCCCAAGGTTCTGCTTTTTAAATAAAAATAGTTCCCATGAACTGGGTGGGAAAATGGCAGAAATGCAAAACAATTTAAAACCTTGCATGTTCACAAGTAACCTGATTTTGTATCAAATCACTGCAAACTTTTTTCTTTTCACCATCTAGTGCACAGCTCAGTGTGAGAGACTCAGCTCTTCTTCCAGCCCCAAGATTACTTGTAAAAATAACATTAATTGAAATAAGCATCTATGAGAACATAAAGGTTTGACACCTATATCACCAAAACCACATTAGAAATAAAGGAGATGCCTATAGCATTGCAAAGCACATGGCAAGGACAAAGTCAGCTCAGGTAGAGCAGCAAGGCTGGGAGCCCCTGGGTACCTGTCAGCAGATAAATCTGTGCCAAGTTCCAAAGCAGAAGTCAGCTACCTACGTTCTCTCATGCGGAACACAGGACTGTCAGTATGAAAACACATGACAGGTTTAACCCATGAACTGTACGAACATAAATCCTGACCCTGAAAACACTTACATGCAGGCTCAACATTAAGCCTAAGAACAGACCCACTAATTCCAAAAGAAATAATTTGGTGTTTAAACATATGTAAGCACAAACATTTGCAGAAGTGAGGCGAAAAAAAAACCAAAACCAAACCCTACCAAAAAGCACACACCACAATATTATTGTTTTCTACTGCTCTGTAGACATCATGACCCAACATTCACATAATTTAATACTGATATTTAAAAGAATTCTCATCTTCAAAAGGCAGTACAATTTCTAAACAACAAACTCCACTGACCTAATAGAGCAATTAAGCAGCATGCAATTCAATGGTGTCACACTAAAATTGCTTCTGCAAACCAAATCAACCAAGAATTTTCAAATATCAGAGACAAGCCTGGCTGTATCACATAGGCAACCAGTTTCCCCTGGTGCCTTTTACACCAGGGAGCCTTTTAACACTGAATGTTGTTTTCTTATTAGTTACGGTTCTTAATATCTAACAGCTCTTTAAACAAGCAGCGTCTTGCTGATCTATGACATTAATTTATATTAATCCAACGTCTAGTACTTATCATATCCTTGCACACTTCACTTTGATACTGTTGGCATCACTTCTTCATGGTTGTTTTCAACTACATTAAGACATTTTTTAAGAGTACAGCAAAATGGGATTTAAAAAAGAGAGGGATATTTTGAAGTATTTTCAAGCAGACAGTTTTAACTAGAAGCTAGAAAATTCTGCTGATTTTAGTGATACAGGCCCATAAATACATACACCAAGACCAAGACTGACAGACTTTTCAGTGCAGGTAAAGCCTTACCAATAACCAAAGTTTCACTGAGGTCAGCAGCGCTTCCTTCCACGAGAGCTGATTCCAAACAAAGGCCAAAACTTGTAATGTAAAAGCCAACATTTTCCTAATCTTGCATGACAGGTTTCGGTAAAGCTTATTTTCTAACCTAACCAAACTATATCAAGAGAACTTTTTACCCAGTCACCAGCTTACATTCCTCTTGCCAAGTTTCATCCCTAAATTGTAGTTTATTTTTCTTTTAATGGAAGCTTTGAGTCCCATGTTAGGAAATCACACTGTGTTTGCACATCTCAGACCTGAGTCCAAGGCCCAGGACTATCTCTTGCTGAAGTCACTAGGCAAAGTTAGTCAGTTAGGCACAGTTAGAAATTCAGCACTGAAAACTCTTATTGGAAAATTATGCCTTTTTTTCTTTTTTGGCAATATGCAGAGATTTAAGAATTGTTATAATGCAATCACTTTAAAACACAGCATTATATACCTTTTTATTAAAAAAAAAAGCCAAACTTAATTGGTCACAGTGGTGTTCTTTGCCTCCAGCTGAATTTGGAGTTAATAATTTTATATTGCATTGTGGTCAGGAAAGAAGATTCCTTCCTCAGTGAGCTGGTTGTTTACAAAAAAAAGAGTAAATTATAAAGGACCCTGTTAAGTCCTACAGTTCTAGCAAGTGCACTGACATACCTTGTTTCCATTTTGAGGAAATTTGTTTAATAAAGTCAGGGCAGCATATGGTACTAACATGTTTATTTTACAAGTGGTAGGGACACTAACCGAAACCATCTGATGCTTCTTCCTAAGCCTCCTTGATCTGCTGCTGGATTGCAGCTTAGAATAAAGCATCGCGAAGCCAAAAGGAATTGAGTAGAGGAATAAAAAAGTAAAACAAAACAAACAAAAAAAAAAATCAGTAGTTCAAAGTGTTTATTTAACGAGAGCCTAGCTCAGAACAGTTTCTCTTTTGAACAGAAGCTCCAATGCATTTATGATTTATTTCCAGAGACGATCAAACATACCCCAAAGCTAATCCCTAACAGACATTTTTTACTTTGCACACGGAGACAAAAACAAACCCACAATATCATGTAATTAAAAAAGGAATTAAATGAAGCTCAGAAGTACTTAATAGTGGATTTCTACAGAAGTAAACAATCAGCGCTATGTGTTAGGAGCATGGTAAGGAAAGTCACAAGGGACTGTCAGATCCGTCACTACTACAGCTCCAGCAACTGTTGTCTCAACTAGTTGACCGAGTACTAATATTCTGTCAAGAGCAATAATAATCTTGCTGAAGTTTAAAAGACACGAGGTTTTAAGTTTCTCATCCACGTTTCCAGTGACAAGAGCTAACGAATGGGGGGAAAAAACCGGAAAGCCTGGGTCAGAGCACCGAAAGGCTCGAGTCAACGCTCCGAAATAGCTGCCAAGCGCACAGGCTTCAGGGACATGTCACACGCAGCTCCGAGTTGCTCTGGCGCAGCTGTAAAACACATAACCTGAAACCAGCTCCTGCGGCAGGGGTTCGCTTGCAGCTGTCCTGCCTCCCCCGCACGCAGTAATCCGACTCCTTCTCAGGCAGCAGCTTCTTTAACAAAGCTACACGAGTGCAGCAGAGGTGTATTTAGACCCCAAAACCAGGCGCCTTTGGAGCAGGTTCCTCAGCACCAAGCCCGCAGCCCCGGTTCGCGGAGACGCGTTGTGGGTGCCGGCGCAGCCCCCGCTCGCTCCGGCGGGGG
>NW_010240957.1:0-3131 GCF_000690775.1 Eurypyga helias | reverse complement strand
GATTCTATGATTCTATGATTTCACAAGAGCAATGCTAAATTGTAACAAGGAGCCAGTACACTTCTTTTCAAGGGGAGTTACCTGATAACATCGCTTAATTATTTATTACACTACTGCGAATTGTAAACCAGAAAATGAAAATGGATTGGCAGTACAATCAGTTCTGTGAACTGTAATAGGAAATGCAAAAAGTTCTGAAAGAGGTGGCTCAGAAATACAACCCTAAATCTGAAAGAGATGTAGGCTTTCATCTTTCAAATGCAGAACAGGAGCTTTTAAAAAGACAGTGAATAAACAGAACAGCTCAAGTGGTTGTTGATTAAAAAGCAAATATTTGAAGAGGTTTTGGCATACTGGAGAGGTGGCAGTCTGTGCAGGCTGCTTGAGCACAGCCAGTAAAAAATGTGAATGCTAAGGCAGCTAAAATCATATGCCTCCTGCCTCATTTTTTCCTTTAAATTTTTGTAAATATTTTAAACTTTCACATCTACCTTAAGCTGCTGGACACAAAATCAGTAGGAATTCTGGTGTTTAACTTCTCTGACTTTGTTCCTAAGCTACGTGTGGCTGGATGCTGGAGGAAGAGGATCGGTGTGTGCTGCTCTTGTTCTTGCTCTCTTCCTACGCGCTCACTGCTCGGTGCTACAGGGAACAGAACAGTGGATTAGATGGACTCTTGGGCTAATCAATGTGGCAGCTCTTGTGTTGGCCAGATCAGGGATGTTTGGCCCTAGCAGAGGTTTTCATGATTTGCTTTTCTGAATTATTTTCTTTTCTGAGGAATGTTTTAATGTTAATTGCAGTGACTTGATCAACTCCTCTGAAGAGCTGAATGCCCACTCAACAATTGTTGAAAAAATTCTTAGTGAATTGTCAGAGACATCGCTATTTCCATAGCTACAAATGGTCTGTCAAAGTGGAGTCTGTATTTTTGGAATCATCACAGTACTGGAAAATCCTGTTACGATCCTGAGTGAGAACAGAAGTACAGCACCCAGGCTGTGCGAGAGGCTAACCCCAGCCCTGTGGAACAAAGTGTGTCGCTGGAATTGCTGCTATCACATCTGCATGGTTCTGCCTCCGGTCCGTTGGGCTGCTGAGGGTGGGACGTTTGCTCAGTCCTCAGCCATTCCAGCATTACAAGCCCATGCTGGCTGGCTTCCTCAGAGGTTGATTTGATTTGTCAGATGAACTGTGTGATATGACAATGTACAGGGTCGATTTTAGGGTTAACATTGACCTGCTGCCACTGTTAAATACCCTAAATATTTATTGTCTGTAGTCAGTGTATAAGACATACATCAAGGCAGAATAATTTCCTAGTGCTAGTACGTTTGCATAGCACCCGCTGTAGTAGCTTTCTCACTCAGATGATCCAGAAGATTAACATTAGTGTTATGGCACCAGATGAATAAACAGAAGTTTTAATTCTGTTTCATGATTAATATTACTTGGATTTTTATAATGTTATTTTCTGTAAGCCTGGCTTATACAATGCGTTTGAAATGAGAATGAAGCAACAATATTTTATTCAAGTTAGATCTCTCTTCTGGCTAGATAGAATTTTCTGATGCTACACACTTTTAAAATGTGCAATGAAACCATAATTGGTAAAAGAAAGTAATCTAATGAAATCTCTTCAAAGGAACAAACTAAAAGCACATGACTGCTTGTACTATGCATTAAGTGATGCTTCCATTGATGTGCTGTTTGTCTTTCAAAGTATGGTACTATGAGCTTTAGAAGGAATAAGAATTAATTCCTTTCTTAATGTGTTTATATGCAAAATGTTCCAGTTTTTATGTAATGTTTGGTAGTCCTCCTGCTGGTTGTTTAGGAGCTTCAATTGCAAGACTCCATTTAATTATTGAGAATGCTTCCAAACCTAGCTATTTAGTCAAAAACTGTCTATTTAATTTTGTAGTTCATGTTGAATATGTTCAGAAGATTAGTGCAAAACTGGCTAGGATACTTCCTAAAATGGAGCAAAGGAAAAAAATATTTTATTTTCATCAGATTAAAAAGACGTACAATTTTTACAACATTTTATTTTTATAAAGTCTAGCATTTTTATACTCTAGAAGGAAAAAAAAACCCAAAACTTATTTGGCAAGGAGATCATTCAAGAACAAATGTTAGAGTTTTATGAAAACTCACCCAAACAGGTCCAATTATAAATCTCTGGAAGCCTGTTTGCACTTTTTTAGAGTAAGTTTGTTAGAGGTCACCATCATTATGTAATTAAAAGTCTGTTTGTACTGGTATGCTGCTGGTCTATGCTCTACTCATTAGCTACATGAACACAACCGGACTTTGCATTCAGCTACTGTTTCTGAAGGCTCTTAGGGCTACATCTGTTATGGGAATGCTTTCTGCTTCCCAGATAGTGGTGTGTTGTTGGGTGACATCACGGGAGTAAGCAAGTTAAATAAATACTTCCCCTTTCCCATGCTCAGATTCCCTGCCTTCCAGCACCCTGGGCATGCCGCCCAGCCAAAACTGTGACATTGATAAACAGGCCAGTGGTCTGCACGGTTGGTGGGCCAGGACCCCTGTAATGTGCTGCAACACATCAATGGGTACCTGCAGGCGAATCTGTGGCTCTCAGTACTAATAGGGAGAATTTGGAACTCCTCTTTTCTCAAGCACTCCAGAAAACTCTTATATGTCCAGGCAACCAGAGAGCAACCAGTGGGAAGGAACCTACTGCTTAAAAAGAAAAACCACCACCAGAGAAAAGAATTGAGGGGCAATGTTTGTGCTGGTTTTGGCTGGGGGAGAGATAATTTTTTCACAGTAGCTAGTATGAGGCTATGGTTTGGGTTTGCATTGAGAATGTTGATAACACACTGATGTTTTTAGTGTGAGGCTGTGTTTTGAATTTGCATTGAGAAGAATGTTGACAAAATCCTGATATTTTTAGTTGTTGCCAAGCAATGTCTATATTAAACTAAGGACTCTCAGTTACTGATACTACCCCCCTCCTCACAGCTTCTTGTAAAGAAGAAGACACAGCCCAGACAACTGAACAAACTGTCCAAAGGGACATTTCATGCCATCAAATGTCATGCTCATTATATAAACTGGAGGAGTTGGTCTGGAAGGGCAATTGTTGCTCAGGGACTGGCTGG
>NW_010240956.1:13952-17548 GCF_000690775.1 Eurypyga helias | reverse complement strand
GTGCCCGGGCTGGGCGCTGCGGGGCCGGGGTCGCTCTGCCCCAGCCGGCGGGCACGCTCCGGAAGTGCGAAACTCCTCATGTGGTCAGCCCCGAGCCTGGGACTCTGGGCTCCTCCTGCCGCCTGGGCCGGGTTGTCTTCCTCAGAGGAGCTGTGGGTGCTCAGGGCCCGCGGACCCGCTCGGGGCAGGACCTGCCGGCCTTCTGGTTCCTCCTTCTTCCCCTCCCCGTAACACGAGAATTAACGTGTTCGTGTTGCAGGGGTGAAGGTTAGTTAATTAATTCACCTTGGAAATGAAGCTGCTCTAGGTGCGAAGTGTTCTCTCCCTCAGCATCGTCACCCGCGGCTTTGTAATTTCCTCTGGACCTCCTTTTGTTCAAATGATAGAGACACAGATGCCCTGGGAACAGCGTGGAGCTGACTGCTGTCATATAGCAGGGTCCCTGGGAGGTCTGCGTCACGGCTTCGGCTCGGGGAGCAGGGGTTTGCCTGCAGCATGCTCTGGAGCACGGGTAGGGCCGAGGGTAGAGGCCGTGCTGCCTGTGCTTCGCGCCCTCGCCATGTCTGCATGTGAAGCCAGGCTCAAATCGGTCCATAACCACTGTTCATTCGTTTGCCTGTGACTTTACCATGTTTGCCTCTTTGTCTCCTGGCTCTAACCCCACTTTTTTTTCTTTAAACCAGGGCCCTCCCCCTGCTTTGAAGCAGGCCATGTCGTGGCGGTCAGGGTTTATCTCTTCTCACGGACCGAGCTGCAGATTTTTAAGACATTTCTGCTCCAGATGACCAAGCTGCTCTTCTGTAGGAGATCACCACGTCAGAACAAGCAGGAGTAAGCATGCCAGCTGCTGCTGGAAGTAGCTTTGGCTGGGCAGCTAAACGGGGAAGCGGAGCCTGAGGTTGGGCTGGGGTCTGCTGTGCTACTCGGGGCCAGTGGCTGTAATGTCTGGCATTCCCGCACCGGCCAAGGCAGAGGCAGTGGGCACTTGAACAAAAACAGAGCGTTGCAGGTGCCAGATTGTTTTTCAGGTTTTCAGTTTTCTTTGTCCCCTGAGATCCACGGGTAAGATGCTCGAGCGCAATTTCTCAGTCCTCCTCCAAATAATGCTCAGCTGATGAACACATGCCACTCTTCATCGTGCTGTTCTTGATGCCAGGCTTGTGTTTTGCAGACAATGAGTGGAAATGAGGACGACTGGCTGGCGCACAAACCCCGGGAACCTTCTCCATCCCAGTGCTGCGGCAGCGGCTGCAAACCCTGCATCTATGATGCGTATGAGAAGGAGCTTGCACAATGGGAAAGGGCCAAAGCAAAGCAAGACAAAAGCCTCCTTATGGAAAAGAAGGAGCAGGTCAATTTATCTTCATCACATCCTAGAGCCAGTGCTTTGATCGTACTTGTTAGCGTGTGGGGTTGCAGTGATGGGCGAGGGATGCGGCGATAGATTAAAGCGGTGCCTTAAGAGACGTCTGTAAATGCAATTCCCCAAACTCTGCCTTCACAGCCACCCTCCCCCTTGCCCGCTCTCTCCCTGCTGTAATGTGATTTTCCAAGTGTCGAGTTCACCCTGGTGTCGCATTACAGCCCTGGCTCTGCAGCTTCTCTTTGCTGGGGTACCCCAGGCAGCCAGCCTCTCTGGAAAGTGGGAATGGGTGAATGGTACAAAGAGTCACGGATTTCTCCGCTGACAGTTGAAGCTCCATTTTCCTGACCCTTTTCATCTTTCCCTGTTTTTTCGACTCGTAAATGAGAATGAAGAAAGCCGCATTGTGTGCGGTAGCGTAATTTCAAGCTCGTCAGGGCCCTTTTACATAACATTAACTATGCTGGGTCAAGCAAAAATGACAGGTGCTGAAACAGCTAACGGTATTTCCTGGTCGCACCGGTCATCCGTAGGTTTCAAAGCTGCCCCCAGAGCAGCGCTCAGCTCTTTTAGCAGCATTATTTGTTTGTTTCCAGGCGTGAGAAAACGATCGCGGTGACTCATAATAGGATGACCTTGCTGTAAGGTGTAAAAAAAAAAAAAGTCATTTATAAAGGGGGTGGGTGGGTGGAATGGGAGATCTCAGAGCGCGTGCCGCAGAACACAATAATGAATGAGCAGAGGGCTGAAATTTGCGCCGGGCCCCAGCGTTTAATACGCGTTCTTCTGGAGTGTCTCCGGCGCTAAATCAGCACACGCGTTTGCTTCCAAAGAAAAATGAAATAATAAAAGGCACCATCTAACCAAGTAATTATTTATTGTTGTTCTTGCAGAGCAGTAATTCAGAGCTGAATCCAGATACATTTACTGCATTCAGCGTAAGCTCGGTGGAGCAGCTAACAGAGGACACCTACCAGTACAAATTTGAATTACCAGGAAATAGCAGTCTGCGATTGAGTTTAGGACAACATATCGTGTTAAGGTATTGTTCTCTGTGCTAGTTAAACAGTCTGCATTATGTAACCTAATACGGAGGGTTTTGTCAATAGACAAAGGCTTCATACCAGGCAAACCATAATTTCTATACCTCCACAATGACACAGATGAAAGAACTCGCGAGCTCGTTAGCTCTGCTAATTCTATGGTGAAAGCCATTCCAAAGCTGTGTTTTTCTTCAGCATTATCCTTGCGTTGGTGGGTCAGAAGGAGCTAGGTGTGATTTAAGAAAATCCATTTGCGGAAAGAAAGGCTCAAAGAATAGATGTTACAACAGGTGATTTACTCCAGCATGTCGGGATGACAACAGGAGCTGCACTTACCCCAGAACTCGGTATTTTAGGCCGTGTACCTTGGGGTAACTCAGCCCCCGGGGTGTAACCCCCAGTGCCTAGGCATTTCCTGACTGATTTCTAACAAAACCACCCTTCTGGGCAGTCTGTTGCTTGCCAGAAAGGAGCCGCTTGGGGAAAGTTTATGCCTCTCCCAGCCATCTGTGGTGATCGTTGCCAGATAGAAAAAGTCATGTTACGATGCCGTTGATCTGCGTCTGCTGACGTCATTTGTACGTTAACAGCTGATGAGTACAGCTGGCTGCTGGAAGCGTGCGCTTCTCCCTTCAGCCGCCTCTCGGAACGCAGCGGAGGTTGGTCGCTTCACTCAGTCAGGGTGCTCAGTCGTAAAGAGCAGGGTGGACGTGTTCCATGGGAAGAGAAGACTTACAGGAAAATGCGGTGTGTATTGACAAGACTGGGGACAAGGCCGTGCCCTGGCTTTCATTATTTAATTACCAGATGCTGTCTGAACACAGAAAGGAAAGTAGACCAGCCCGGAAGGGAGAGCAAACTTACTATAAGAATGTTTTTCTCTCCCCTTTGCCAGTCTGGCACGTTCAACTTTCTCACGAACCAGCTCGAACTCATCCTTCCGGGGATGTGTCCACGAGCTGAATATATGCTACCGCTGGGGCCGCCACCGGCAGAACAACAGGTGCATTTAGGTGTTACATTCCCCCTGGATTTTTACCTCTGGAAGGGAATCTGTCCACAGGCTGGGCCACTGGGAAGAGGGCCTGCTGCCTCTCTCATCTCTCCGAAGAACTGCGGAAGGTTGGTGACGCCAGCCAATGACCCAAGTCTGCATTTCTCTTCTCAGAGGTGAGGTGAACGGTTTGGAG
>NW_010240956.1:4869-13918 GCF_000690775.1 Eurypyga helias | reverse complement strand
AAGGTTACTTTGAAGTTTTAATGAAAGTAAGTAAGCCTGTACAGTACGGACTAGAGCCTGGGGAGGGTTTTCTTTAGGAACCAAGCCCGCTGTTAGCACTTCAGTGAGACTTTCACATGCCCCCTGGACCGTTTCCGTGCCGTTTCGAAGCAGTTGTGCTTTGCTGATAAAAAATTGCAGTTTTCCCCACAAAACTGAAGGCAGAGGAGGGTGCCCCATGAGTGCTTTGCAGCATAAGCCCTGGGGAGAGCCCCTCGGGTACCCTGTGGTCACCAGTGTGGAAAGAGGTGCCCATTCCACTTCTCTGCTCGCATTTTGCCTGTTCAGTCGGGCTTTGGAATTGCACCCAGTTGTCAGCCCAGCTTGAACTTTGACTTTGACTTGGGGAGTCTTTGCGCAGCCGTTGCCCTCCCCCTGTGTTTTCCTTTAAGAACACTCCTCAGAAAAATACAGATTTCTTTTTTTGTTTAAAAATGTAGACAGGCAGCAGGCCGCTCTTTCTGGTTTGCGGGCTGCCTGCGGTCTGAAAGGGTCCCCGTGGCCCACGGGCACCGGCCCCACTTATTGAGGTGGATGGGGGTGGCAGAGCCCCGTTTTGGATGAGTGTCCTTCTGGAGGCCACCACAAAATGCTGGTTGGCTTCAGAAGGATTTTATAGGAGAACTTGGCTGGAAATTTGTCTGAATAAAGTCAGCGTAGGTGTGAAATCCGGAGTGCTGGGTGTCCCAGGTGCCTTGCAGGGAATGACCGCTTATCCTCTGCCCGTCTTCCAGGATTTCACGTTTTGGGGTTTATTATGCGCTGTGCATTGGCAGGCAAAGCCTGCTCTTTAGAAAAGCCTACAGCTTCTATAGGACACCCGTGGGAGGGTCGTTTCACCATTCTTGTGGCAACTGGTGTGTGGTAGGGGAGAGAAACGTTGCCTTAATAGGGTACGTTCATAGGATGACTGTGAAATTGCATGTATACTTGCTTATTACCCACAGGTTTTGCATTTCAATAATAATAGTAATGATTGTAATGATACCTTTCCTTTACATCGAGCCTTTCATCCCAAAGGGGGCTGTAGTTATTCTCCGGCAGTGACAAAAGAGGTTGGTAACACCCAGTGTAAAGCAGCCATTTTTCTAACTCGCTCGGTAGGTTGTGGTGTATTTCGCACTATTCAGGCAATTTTGGAAAGTACTATATCATTATTATTACTGTGCAATCCAAGCACTGTTCAAACCCTTCTGTCTCCTGTTATTACAGCATTGCATTTGTGATACTACAGTTAAGAGCGAGGGAGTTACCATTTACAGAGCATAACCCTCTTTTTGAGTGATTTTATAATGTTAGGGTTTCTCACCATGTAAAACTGGGTGTAGAAGTTTTCCCCCAGGAGATGGTTTTTCTTTTCTTTTTTCCTTTTTATTTAGAAAAATTCATTTTAAAATCCACTCAATCACTTCTCACTTTAATTTTTTGGGAAATAATTTTGGTGAAAGGATCAGTTTGGTGTCCATTGCCCTGGTCTGTTGGGAATAGGCAGTAAGTGGGGCTGAGTTTTTGCTTTTGCCTTGGGTTTCCGAATGCATTGGAGAAAGGCAGGTGTAAAATACTGCTCCTTTGATGTGACTGCACACTCTTTGCACGAGACTTAGCACCTGCCCAGAGCCCTGTGAACGTAAAACGCCTCTGACACTATCTCAGAGCCTGGATGTGTGTTACGCGTTTGTTTTTTGAACGGAACTACCTGTGCTAAGGGTTCTTAATACTTGGGGTGCCTCGTTTAAGTGAGGTTGTTAGGGGAGGAGCATCTGCATTCTTTATTAGCTAACACTGCTTGCTTGCTTCTTTGTGGTTCACCCATTCTGTTTGCCTGCAGTGCAGCTTGGTGGCCAGCCAAGGCACTGGGGTGTGGAGCTGGGCTTCTGTCCAACGCACGTGCAGAAAATACCCTAAAATACGCTGCTTTTGTATAGGCTGGACTCTCCGAAGGCTCATATCCCTCATCTTTTGACCTCTGGTTGTGTTGCTCTTCCTCAGGCTTATCTGCAGCGTCACCTCTGCGTTGTCTGCCGCAGCCGTGGGGCTTCTCTGCCCTTTCTGGTCAGGCCAACCCTCGCTCTCGGGGCAGATTCCGTAGACTGTGGCTGTTCCGTGCGCGTTTGTTCTCGTTAACCATACGCAGCCGTGGGGCTTCTCTGCCCTTGCTGGTCAGGCCAGCCCTCGCTCTCGGGGCAGATCCCATAGACTGTGGCTGTTCCGTACGCGTTTGTTCTCGTTAACCATGAAGTGGTGATACATCTGGGACATCCATATAGCGCGTAGCGACAAGTCTGCTTGGGTGCGCCCTTCGTTTTCCAGCCTCTCCTTGCGTCTCTGTTGTTGGCAAGCACCGACCTTTCCCCATCAGTCATGAGTGAGCTTGGCGCTCCCGCAGGCCGAAGCCTGGGTCATATTGTTTGTGCCTGGTAGAAAGGAAGGCAGAATTTACTAATATTTTTCTTCTGTGAGGCCCAAATTAACATGGATTTTGAAAATGTGAAGTAATCCCATAGCATCCAGATGATCTTTTCTGAAAACAAGAGATTTATAAATGAGAAACCTGACTTTGGGTCACTAATTGTATCAACACGGCATCCAAGAGGCAGAAATAAAGTAAGACCTGTGCGGTGTTTATACAACTGTCAGTACCCAGAGGCCATTTCCAGACCCCATACCCTGAGATCTGGAGAGCACTTGAAGGCTTGGGCTGTGCTTTGCATTCAAGACACTCTTCCCTGTGTGCTTTGTAAGCAAGAACTCTAATAAGCTTTTCCCAGTTTTGGAAATTCAGGCTGCGTGAGAGTGGGTTGTGTTTACATTATAGTCAAGCGGAATGGATCCGGTATGATTTAATTTAAATGTCTTTGTTTTGGGTATAACTTTGAGTTATTTTTCAAATAGAATGATCTTTCTTTCTTTTTTGAACGCGTGAAATAATTTTTTTCTTTTTTTGTCCCCTTCTTGTTTAAATGTAGATAACTTTATAATTGACTTTAAGCTGGGAAACTTTCCAACAGAGCATAATTACTCTTTTCTTTTGTGCAATGGTTTTTATTAGTGCTATGAAGCCGGGCTAATGTCACAGTACATAAAAACGTGGAAAAAAGGAGACGTGGTCTTTTGGCGTGGGCCGTTTGGAGGGTTCCCATATCAACCTAATAAGGTTAGTTCCCTAAGAGATAGGGGATGTTTCAGCGTGTGGCAGCTAGCTGTGTTTCATATTCCAGAGGGAAGACACCGATTTGATTACTGTTTTCATGATTATTTTGGGGACTTCCTGGGTTACTGTACAGCATTAGCAGTCAACTGGAGAAAGTATACTTAGTGAACTGCGGAATATTTAAGAAGGAAGAGGAGAGGGAGGTGGATGGGAGCCTGGAAAATATTAGCAAGGCTCTCTGTTCATCACTTGCCTTGTAAGTTCCTGGTGTGTTTAAGAAAGGGAATTAATTTTGCACCAGTGATGCTTGTTTTTTGCCTTGTCTGAACAGTGTTGCTGTTGTGTGACTGAGCAGGAGTGAAGGAGGAGTGTTGATCTTTTTCCCTCTTGGGTATTCCCTGAACTGTCGCAGCTCCAGCGAGGTGTCGCGTCACCCAACCGCTCTGCGAATGTTGATCCCGCCTGCCGATACCAGGCTCGCTGCAAAGACAGGCAGATCCAGTTTCGGAGGAAGCCTTCTCACACATCCTAACTCGGTTACTTAATTCTGACCTTTCAAATGAGGAGCAAAATTGAAACACTGGTCATTAAGATACTTATTTTTTTCTTCTTGGTGCTTTTTTTTTTTTACCTCCCAACAAAAATAAGGCTGTAAAATCCCAGTGGCCAACCTCCACACAGAGCAATTGTGTTCTGCTTCCTGAAATGCTCTCCCTGCTGTTTTAGGCTACTGGTCACTTCTCTTAGAAGCTTCCAGATGATAATTTGGGACAGAACACGGCAGCCATGCCTGGAAGTGGCTATCTGGGCGATCGGTGTACGTGCGGTTTGCAAAGCACCTGAGCAATCCTTGAGACATCTTGCTGTAAAAGAACTGTTTAGGAATATATAATTTAGGAATTATAACTATTGTGGGTAGAGCGAACGTCCCCCTCTTGCAGGTGGGAAGCACGATGTGCTGCTGGCAGCTCTTTGAGAAAAGTGAGACGATGGACCAGGAACATGAGTGTATTGGGATGGAGGAGAACATTTCCTCCAGAGAACATTCAGGATGGTACTTTGCAGCACCCAGGATAAACACAGGGAGTGTTTCCAGAGAGAAAACACACGGTGGGTCAGCAAAGTGTACTGCAGAATTAAAACTGAAATATAAATTAGTTGAAACTAAGGCTAAGGTGAGGATAAAGGATTATAGTTGGGTAAAATCCAGTTTCGTTAGGTTTGATAGATAAACCAGGGAAGTGCTGTTGGTAATCCTTTGCAGAAAACTACGTTCTGAGAGTTGAATGTAGCAGTTCTCAGCCTTCTGATGTGTTCTTTCTCAAGGGACCCTTTACCAGCATGGCAGCAAGGAGGAACTGACCGCGAGCATGTCCGTTCCCGGGCACCACAGCTCATTCAAAATTCTCTGTTCCCTTGTTAGCACGGAGAACTCCTCATGCTGGCATCTGGCACTGGCCTCGCACCAATGCTTCCCATCCTCCAGTCCATAACAGATGATGAAGAGGATGAAACCTTTGTAACCCTTGTTGGCTGCTTCCCTACCTTTGACAAAATTTATGTGAAACCTCTTCTCCAGGACCTGGCTCGATACTGGAACATCAGGATATTTTACGTCCTAAGCCAGGTAAATAAACCGTTACGAAGCACGTTCCTGTGCGGGTTCTGTGTGCTGGATGAGCCTCTGCCTCCTCTGCTTTTCCGTGAGCATGATCTTAATTCTTTCCCAGTCACCAAGCCTATTTTGTGATCCAGTAGCTGCTGTTCTTAAATCTGTTAGGTTTTCTCACACTGCTACCAGTCTGGAGAATTTCAGGGAAGCGATCGTCGTGGTTTGTCCCTCTTTACCTCCCCGGTAGCTGTTCTGTTGGGATGGACCCGCTGATTCACAGTCACTGTTGATTATTTCCCTCCACTTCAGATGGTGGTTGCTGCTCCTGAACATTTGTGCCAAGAAAACTTGACTCTGGGAGACTCGCAGCAAATAAACTATTCCTTTTTTCCTAATACCAGTTCCTTAATCTCTCCTTATCCTCCATTCATCGCTCCTGGCTAGAGCGCTCTTCTGGTATGCTAGCACCAACTTGCCAGCAATTATTTTTCCCAGCTGACCCATTTTTAAACTTCTTAAAGTTGTTTCCTCCTCTGTAAGATCCTTCTTTTTTTTTCTGCCAAATCCATGGGATGAGGGCATACCTCTCCGTGGTCTTACATTTTGCAGCAGTCTTTCTTGTTTCCGTTGGGTCCCAAAGTTGCCAGTGTTCTGCATGGATTTGGTGGTTGAAAATGATTTCCCTCAGAAATGAGGATTCATTGCAGGGAGGATATAGAAAGAATTATTTATGCTGAGGGAACGAATCCCAGTGCATTTTTAGTTTCTCAGATGAATCAGTTTTTTGTGTCTTTCATAGCGGACCTGCCTCATACGTTATGTTTCGGGCTTGGCAAGTTGGGATTGGGTACAGGGAAAGGTACGTGTGACTTAGGCACCCCCTCAGCCGCTCTCTGGGAGCGTAGCTGGTGCTTGGCTCTGGGTGACATAGCTTAAATACCCTTCTCAGGACAGTGCTGTCTCAGGAGCCCGAGGAGGTCTTGAAATTCAATCAGTGAAGGGCAAGAAACCTACCTGACCCCTGTCAGCACTGCCTGCCCTGTGTGTACATCTCCCCCTTTCTCCTCTCTTAGCAGGCTCGTTGTAGGCCGGTGCTGACACGTGCATCCTCCCTCACAGGATTGTGTCTGTCTGTCGCAGTATTTCACTCTGCTGCCTGTCACCACCACATCTGAGCACCTCCTGCTCCTAATTAACAGCAGCAGGGTGTTCCCCGCTGGATCGAACATTTCTCCGGGGAGCAGGGTTGGCTTCTTTCAGTGGTGGTCAAGGGAGATGGGACTGAAGGAGACTTGGGAATGGGAGAGGCAGTGGAGAGGAATAGACTTGGAGCTTGGGAATAAAAAAGGCGTGCTGGGAAGTGGTTCTCCAAGGAGAAGTTTCCGCAGCATTTTAGTGATAGTTACGCTCTGGTTTTGTTCAGCCCTCTCTGAGCGAGCTGCCAGATCCCGTGGCACAGAGATTTGGTCTGGGCTTTGGAAGAGGAACGCAGCTCTTGGGAAGGGTCGGTTCTACTGGGATGGAAGCACAAGGGTGAAAAAACATCATCTGAGGGGAAGAGGGAGATTGGGCTGTAAACAACCAGTTGTCCTTTTTAACGTGGCACGATGCAAACCATTTGTCTTTTCAGGAAACTTCACTGGAAAAACTTCCCTGGAGCTATCAGGAGAACACGTACACCGGTCGTCTCAATGAAGGCCTGATGAAGACTATACTGAATTCCTGTCGAAGAAGGCCATTTGTATTAATCTGTGGCTCTTCTTCATTCAATGAAGATATGAGTAGATACTTGAGAGCTGCAGGAGTTGAAGAAAATTCCTGGTTTGTCTTTTAGCAGGATATTCCTGACCTGAGGGACCTCAGGATGTCCTTGTTTCTCATCAGACATTGCTCAAAATCCGTGTCTCAATAGACTGACTTCTTTGTGCATATACTTTTGTAGGCCTTTGGATCAAATACTGGTCTCCGGGAGGATTCTCACTCTTGAGAGTGTTTTAAGGAATGGGTGCCATTCCAGAGTGGTTGCTACATGGTGTGCCACCGCACCTCAGGGGACAGCACGGTGATTTTCATGGGAGTCTTCACGTGCAGTTTCACGAGCGAGATCTCCTAAGGCTGCTAAAAAACACCCAAGTACACAGTTCGGCTGTAATTTGAAGAGCAGTGACTTGCTTTGCAATCCACGTTAGTCTGCAGTGGTGTTGTGCCCTGGTAGGTGTCCAGAGGTGAGACTTAATCCTCAGGGAGAAGACTGCCTGGCCAGGGGGACAGCAGAGCACTGGCCTGGCACTCTGGATCCATGGGGTTCATTTCAGTTGTGTCATTATCCTGCTGGGTGATGCCAGGCAAGTCACTTCAGCCCCTCTGTACCTCAGTTGCCCCGTTAAGCACTCATAGATAGAAGGCAATGCTGATCTGCTCTGGAAAGAGCCTTTCCAAGAGAAAAAACTGTACCTAAGGATGGAATCATACATGATGCCCAGTGAGGACTCTGGGAGGCTGTCCACCTGCCCTAAGCGGCCTGTGTTACCTACCCCAGTCCTTAACCCTTGAAATGCTGCCTGGGGAGAGAAAGAGCATGTCCTAAACCAGAGAAAGCAGCGGGTTGTAGCTGCTCTCCATCGGGGAGGTTGGTGGGTTGCTTTCCATGTCCCCTAAGTGTTGTGTAAAACCTGGGTCATGAAATTGAACCTCTTTTCAAGAAAAGGCAGCTGTTTCTTTTGGTGGCAGGTGCCCGAGGGGCGCCCTGAGCCTGCGAGAGCACCGCCTGCGGAGCGAAAGCTGCACGGGACTGTGCTGGGCTGCTGCCCGCGGGGCAAGGCTCTGCCCTGGGGGATGGCAGCCCTGTGGGGCCTGGGCACAGCACCCAGCCTGGGTACCCCAGCCCCTTCCTCCTTCTTCAGTCCAAGCCACTGCTGCCTTCCCTCCAGGATACCCGCTGTCCGCTCTTTTTCCTTCTTAGGCCGCCGTGTTTACTAGCTACACCTGGAAATACAGCCTTTCTGCACACCTCTGTGTTTTTCCATTCCTGTGTTTGGGTTTCCCAGGCTGTGACAGATGATACTGCATTTCATTCCTGTCTCATTTTTTACCTGGATCTAATAGTACTCCTTACACAAAGGAGATGCAGTGTAGGAGTTGCTCAGAATAAGCAGCGTGCACCAAAACGGTGACTCCAATTCACACGCCGAGAGGAATTCCCCTCTCATCGGTGAGATTTGTCTCTGCTTACTGAATGCCTCGAATTAATCCCTTATAGCTGCAGCTTTTACGTTAACTTGATCAGAGCAAGGGCTGGCAAGAATAACCCAAAACAGGGTCCTGCATTAAAGACGTGGAGAGATCTGGGGGAGCTGGCCATCGTAGGTCCAAGGCGTTAACTTGATCAGAGCAAGGGCTGACAAGAATAACCCAAAACAGGGTCCCGCATTAAAGACGTGGAGAGATCCGGGGGAGCTGGCCGTCGTAGGTCCAAGGTGCTCTCGACTCCCACCCAGTCGCTCTCCCTCTGCTAAAAACACGGAGAAAATATTTTCCTCAAGTATTCCCTACTCTGAGAACTTGTATACCTCTTCCTTTAAATATTCTGCCTTTCCCGGATTTTGCTAAAAAATCCACCCAGCCTTTTTTCTCAAAGCCTGAAGTAAAGCTTCCCGCTGGCTCCGGAGAAGCGACGACCTTCTGCGCGAGCGCCGGGGCTGTTCCTCCCCGCGCACCCCCAATATGTCTGGGTATTTCGGCACATATGGGCCGCGGCGGTTAAACCCTGCCCAGCTGGTCCGGCCGTTCTGCCGCGACGCTCCCGTCTTTGTTGGGGGCTGGAAGGGAGGGTGGTGAGAGACGGAGCGGGCTGCGAAGGCAGGCTGCAGGCGGAGCGGGAGGAGGGGGTGCTGAGGGGACGGGGGTCTTGGCGAGACGGTGTCCATGTCCTTGGGAGTACGAACTCGAAGGGGCCTTTAAACAGCCCGTGGGCACTTCGTTCTCTATTTTCCGCCCTTCTCTCCCTTCCCCCTCCCGCCTTTTGTCATTTTTGTGCTGGCTCTCCCCTCTCCCCAACCCATCCCCATGGGAAAAGCCCCTTGGTGCTCCTGCAGAGGCAGGGACCTTGGATGGAAAGGCTCTCGGGCAGGATTTTCCCTACGGAGGGAAGGAACACCCTGTGGTTGCAGCTTTACAGGGAAATGGTAGCGATGCTGTCGATTCTCAGGGATCTGTGGAGCTGGAGGTGCCTGAGCTCCCTGCGGGGC
>NW_010240956.1:4262-4813 GCF_000690775.1 Eurypyga helias | reverse complement strand
CCTGCCCATGCAGCACTGTGCTGGGGAGGGGGGCTTCGCTTCCTTTCTTCTGCCTGGTGTGCAGCCTAAATACCTTCTTCATTTCATCTCATTATTTCCTGCCTAAATCATTCCCTTTTCTCCCGGGGACCGTATTTAAACCTTTGATCTTCTCTGAAGTCTCACAGTCCTGATCACATCCTTTCTATTTAAATGAATCAAATGCCTTTTTGACTCATGATTTATAAATTTGCCCACAGAGGGATAGAGGCAGCGCTGGTACGGCGCACCTCGAAATCGCCCGCCGTGTCTCCGGCCAGAGCCAGCGTACCCCGGGCTGACGCAGAGCACCTCCGGCCAGACCTCTGTGCTTGGGTCCTCTGCCCGCTTCCAGGCCTCATCTCGGCCTCCCTCCACCCTCGTCTCAGGGAATGGCCATTCCCGGGTCAGGAGAGGGTGATGTGCCGGCGGCTGATGGATGCTGTCTCTTGGGAGTGGGGCACAGCTGCTGTGCTGCACAGCCCCGGCCCCCCCCCGGCTCCTGGGGGTATCGCTGACACACGGCACGCAGC
>NW_010240956.1:3918-4192 GCF_000690775.1 Eurypyga helias | reverse complement strand
TGCACAGCCCCGGCCCCCCCCTCCCCGGCTCCTGGGGGTATCGCTGACACACGGCACGAAGCAGGAGGGACGGAAGAGAGCGGCCCTGTAGGTACCAGTGTCCCAGACACCGGCTCTGTGCTGGGAGGTTCCAATGTCGGCACTGGGGGGGCTGGAGGACGGTGTCGCTGGCGATGGATGTGACGAGGACGAACGTGTTGCTCCACAGCGGAGAAGCCAGGGAGCACGTTGTCCCCAAGGCTGAGGGATCGTGGCCAAGAGGGCTGAGCACTCC
>NW_010240956.1:2581-3895 GCF_000690775.1 Eurypyga helias | reverse complement strand
GGCTCTGCTGCCAGGGGTCTCTTGCCTCTTTACTGCGGGCACGTGCCGTACAGGGTACGGGAACAAACATCCTCTCCCAGCCCGTTAGGGAAGCACCTAATTAAGCTCTGCGGTGTCCCTGGGAGGTGAGTAGATGTTCCAGCACCGCAGCCGTCTCACAGAGCCTGCACCAGAGCAGGAGCTTTGCGCGGCCCCCGGCGACAGGGAGGGCTGCCTTGCATCCCCTCGTCCCAATGGGTACTTGCTGCCGGGGCGACGCGATGCCCGAGACCCCAGAACTGGTGCCCTGATGTCCCCACCTCGGCTGGGCTTGGGGCGGAGGGCTTCCAGTGGGGTGTCCCGATGCTCCCACCAGCCCTCAGCATGGCTCTAGCGAGGCCGGGAGGTGGGAAAGAGCCTGTACAAATATTCTTGTTGTTATTATTATCCATTAATATATGCAGGCACTTAACGACTTTGGCATGGAGCATTTCCTGGGGATTAATGACCAGTTGGCGTTAATAGTCCTTAGCTGCACCTCGGGCCATCGGCTCCTCCCAGCCCATCATTAATCCACAGGAAATGTCTCAGGCATCGATCCTCATTGTTTAATTAATAAATGCAACTTGTCTCCCTGCCTGAGATTTACAGATACTCGCTGCTTCTTTCCCTGCTGCTTTGAAGGTGACTTTTTCAGCGCAGGTCCCTCATGCCGGGGTGCCCCGTGGGGTTTGGCTTCCTGGCATTCATCTGGATGTGAGTTGTGGCAGTGGGATACTCTTTTTCCCACCTGGGTGGGAGGGAAGGAACCGACGCGCTGCTGGGTTTGGGGTTTCTCCAGCTAACGGGGAGCACATCCTTCCCACCGAACGCAAAGGCTTGGTTACCTTCCCGGTTGCATCCAAGAGCCTGGGCGCGGAGTGTGAGCCGGCACGGAGGAACGTGGTAATTCTCCAAGGCCCTAGCAGGTCCTAATGGATGTTTGTTGCCCGTGAGTCACAGTTCATCTCTAATCTTCCTCTGGGGAGGTGGGATTTGCTCTCTTCGGTGCTGGCGACGGCTGCTTCCCCAGGCCGAGCATCCCGCTGAGCCTGGGCACTCGCCGCAGGGATGCCGGCCCGGCAGCCGACGTGGAGACGCGCCTGCGTTTAAAGCCCGTTCCCCGTTTCTCTGGCCTTTGCCGCTGGTTGGCTTTGTGCAGTGGGTGCCGCAGTATAAATCACGTTAATTCCTGAGGTGCTTTTCTGTGGTAAGCCTGAAATTCCCATTTTGGTTCGCTGTCTTGCCTGGCGAACTAAATTATTTTCATAGCCCCTTAAGGGCATATTGTCAACC
>NW_010240956.1:554-2565 GCF_000690775.1 Eurypyga helias | reverse complement strand
GCCGTTACACACCATATCTGAAACATTAATATCTCTTCTAAATATAGTGTATTGACAAGTTATCTGGTATAGTGTAAATCCTTGGGACATTTGATCCAGATCATTAAAACTGAGTGAAGAAAGGGAGGAATAGATCAAGTTACCTTGCCGCTCTTAATTCAAACACAAGCGATGAATTATTCATCCTGCTATTAATCCTACAGTCCTCCCGCTTTTTATTTATTTCTCTCTTTATTTATCTTTTTCCTCCCAGATAGACAGCTCTGAAAGGATGCCCGGGCGTCGGTGAGGGGCGATTTGCCCGCCGGAGGATGGGGTGCGTGGGGGTGGGCTGCCTGGCCGCGCTGGCCGTGCTGTGCGGGGCTCGTGGGGATGCTCCCAGCAGAGGTAAGAGCCCGGTCCCAGCTCCCAGCGAGAAGCCTGGAGACATCCGTGGTCCCCGGGGAGGAGAGGGCTGTCTGTGGGTGCTGCAGTGGCTCTGGGGTGCGAGGGGCACTCTCGGGCCAGGGGAAAGGAGCGGGGGGGTCTGCAGTCGCTGCGCGGGGCGGTGCGCGTGGGGCTCCGCCGCGTGCTTGATTTTCTGCTTCGCGCTTACGTTTCCAAAGGTTGGAGGTAGGGGGTGTCCCGTTGTGGTGTCCAGGTGCTTTCCTGAAGGGTTGGTTGGAGCTGCACGTGCCTGTATGAGCATATATAGACACGCACACGCATACATGTATGTATGTGTATGTTGCTGTGCATGTAACGAGCCCCTCACCTTACCTGGATAAAACGCCTCCTGGGACGCAGGGCAGGGTTAGCGGGCACAAGGTAATTTTGGAGGCTGGGTGGGCCAGCTCAGCCCAGTGACGTGACTAAGGAGCAATATCCCTCCCCGAAAACGGCGTGGCCTTTCTCACAGAAGGGCTGCATCAGAAATCAAAAGCCATCCCTGACTCCGGAGTGGGTGCTCCCGAGCGGCCACCCCACTGCCCACTGCTGCCTGCACCCACTTGGGCTTCCTGGAGCACCCCAAGGCTCCCAGCCCCTAATCCATCAAGCTGCCTGCCCCATGGCTACTCACCCTTCCCATGGATATTCCTCTTCGCTATTTATTTCACAGAATCACAGAATGGTTAGGGTTGGGAGGGACCTTAAAGACCATCCAGTTCCACCCCCCCCTGCCATGGGCAGGGACACCTTCCACTAGACCAGGTTGCTCCAAGCCTCATCCAGCCTGGCCTTGGACACTTCCAGGGATGGGGCATCCACAGCTTCTCTGGGCAACCTGTCCCAGTGCCTCCCCACCCTCTCCAGGAAGAATTTCTTCCTGATATCTAATCTAAACCTCCCCACTTCCAATTTAAACCCGTTACCCCTTGTTCTGTCACTACAAACCCTTGTAAAAAGTCCCCCCCAGCTTCCTTGTAGCCCCTTCAGGCACTGGAAGGCTGCAATAAGGTCTCCCCGGAGCCTTCTCTTCTCCAGGCTGAACAAGCCCAACTCTCTCAGCCTGTCCCCATGGCAGAGGGGCTCCAGCCCTCTGAGCATCTCCGTGGCCTCCTCTGGACTCGCTCCAACTGGTCTATATCCTTCTGATATAAGGATAACAATAATCAATAACATTATTCCTTTAGTACCAGCCCCACATCGCTTTATTGCCTATCCCCAGTAATTAGCACGGCAATTTTAGATCTGGCCAGCTTTGCTGCTTGTTTGGGTTAGCTGTTTGCTAACTCCCTCCTCCCCTTACCCCTTCGCCGTAGCGCTGCATCACACGCATCCGCGGGACCCCCTCCCCCTCGCCGGGAGGGGGTGACGAAAAGCGACGCGCTCAGACGGGCTATCCATTTGCGATATCCTTGGCCCAGATGGATGGCGGCGAGCGTCCGGCCTTGCCTGGTATCCCGTGCCCCGGAGGTGGGGTGCTACACGGGGTCTGCCTCCCTCCCAGACGTGATGGATGCGCCCGCTGTATCAGCCCCTTCGCCCTAACCCCAATCAGACCGAGGGGCAGGTGCCAGCCAGCCACCCC
>NW_010240956.1:0-203 GCF_000690775.1 Eurypyga helias | reverse complement strand
AGGCGGGTGGGGGGAGAAGGGGGTTACGTGGAGGGTGAAGAGTGATGGGGTGGACACGTGTCCTCCGGGGAGAACGGGGGGCTGTTGGTGGGATGGAGCTGGTGCTGGGCACCCCGTCTCCATCCTTCAGGCTTCCCCCTGGAAAGGGGATAACACATCGCCTCTGCGTCTTCAGGCATCAAATGCGGCGGGGTGCTCTCAGC
>NW_010240955.1:11680-24411 GCF_000690775.1 Eurypyga helias | reverse complement strand
TGCTGAACTGCACCACAACCTTTCTGTCATAGGAGTTCGACACACATTTGATGAAAACGTTCAGCACAGACACCTTCTTAATGCCATTTAGGCAGGGATTTGTGCCTTCGTGCTAAGATTATTCTCCTTGCCGACAACCCGTCCATGCAGCAGAAGTCAACCGGGCTCTGAACACCTCAGACACTGTCCTTGCTTGAGACCAAAAGGGACATGCAACATCCTCTAAACTTGACAGTGTTAAACAACAGCATTTCTTACATGTGAGAATAATGCGGGGGTTTAGACCTGCAATTATTACGTTTGAGCCACCTAGCCATAAGCAGCGCGCATCGTTTGTTTACTCGAGGCTCTTAAGCCAGTGTCCTACCACAGCGACTGAAAGCCAGTCGGACCAACACTGAAACAGCCAGATATTGCCCAGTGTAAGAAATACCACGGGGTTTCTATTAAATAGGAAGCGATGAGTCACTGTAGAGCCCGGTACCCTGACACCCAGGGTACCGAATCTGCAGTACCTCACAGTGCCTACAGGGCACGGGTGAGGGATCCACTGATACCCTAAAGCCCATGTCCAGAGCTCTGGGGGACGGCTCCTTGGGGGTTTTTTAAGGTAGAAGACGGTACACATAAAGGGAAACCCCAGTTTCACAATTATGAACTGCCCATGTAAAACCGTTGCAGCCCATCAGCAATCTGAGCACCACAGAGGGCTTTGCATTACAGCCCTGAGACTGGAAAAGGGGTAAGAAGGAGAGGGAGGGAGTTAAAACGGAGACAGCGTGGGAGAAATCAGGTTACTTGCTGAAAACGTTGACTCTTTTGAGCAAAGAGGGCACACCACAGAGTCCGAAGGCAAGGCTGCGTAAAGGCAGCACAGCATATACTGCGATGAGGGTGAGAGCGGGTGCGGAAGGACTTTGAAGGTGCAAAGCTACCGGCTGCACCACCAACTGCTGCACACGTGCTGCTGGTTGTCTGGCGTCCGGGTGTTCTCACGCCATCAGCTCCAGCGCAGCCCGTCTGCAGCCCTACCCCGACAAGCGGCTCAGGCTCCCGAGGGTGCAGCACAAGAACAGCCGAGCGGTTGGGCAGGGAGCAGCTGCGCTCTGCAGCGGTGTCAGGGGAAGAAGAGCCAGCTATTTCTAGAGAACACGGGCGGCTGTGTGCACACGCGTATGGGAATGCACCTCCTGGATCTGCCCCGGTGAGGGGCACTGCTGTGCCGCTGCTGCTGACCCGTCGTCTGGCGGTGCAGAGCAGTTCCACGACGAACGCCCCTGACACAACCAGGGCATCACCAAGCAGCAGGAGCAAAACCTGGTTTTGTCAAACACAGGACAAATAGAAGGGGCCAGGAGACCAAAGGGCAAGTGGGGTCTAACAGGGGACGGCCCTGGTCCAGCAACGCTTGGGGAATCACTGCAGCTGTAGGTACCGGCTGGCTCTGCGCTCCGCAGGCCGACCCCCCGGAAGGGCTGGGCTGCCCTTCGGACACGGGAGTTTGGACAAACCTGTTGGAGAGGCGGTGGCTGTGCTTGCTGCCTGAGGAGCCGCTGCTGCTGCTGCTCTTGCTGCAGGAGCTTCATCTGGAGCAACTGCTGCTGAGGCGTGAGCGCGTGGATGGTGGGGGGCTGCATCACGGTGCCGGAGCGCCGCTGCAGCATGTTCGACAGGGCCTGCTTCGTGTTGGTCGGAACGAAGGAGCCTGTCGCATCCAGCCTGGAACCACCTAAAAGCCACCCGAAACGCAGATGTGCTCTGTGCCCTCCGCGAGAGCTGGGGGTACGGCCCACCGCCAATCCACCAGCCCCCACCTGGCTCTGCCACCACGGTGGTAAAGGCCGTGAACTGGGCTAAACCACGTTTCTGGCCTGAAAAATTAAACGGGCAACGTAGCTCTGCAGACTACCACGTGCACATGGGCACGGGAAGCAGAAAGGCCGCGGGCTGTCGCGTGTTCCGTGGCACATACGCCGTTTGACCACTGCTGAACAGAAGCTGCCCGTCAGATCAAACGCATGATATGAAGAGCTTACTGTGCCACGCCAGTTTTATGATGAGATGGCAATAATTTATGCACTCTGTGCCATCTGATAACAGTAGGTCAGATAATCTTACACATTTCTTTTAAAATCAGCATTTCCTTCAACTTTTTAGCCACTGTCTGGTATATTCTGAAGACTTTTATGCACCTAAAATACCCATCTACTTGTATCTGGAGCGTCAGAAAAAATATTTAACATTTAAAACTGGACCCAGACTTCTCCTGCAGAACACCTGAGAGGGACACAACAGTATTTCCCAAAGCATCATGACCTGCTCCCCTCTACAGCAAGTAAACCACTATGTTGAACGGTGTACAGAGTCACTGGAAAAAACAACACAACCCTGCAAAAAATGGAGCAGATATCACAAAACCGGAACTAAAGTGAGCCTGGGGATTCATTTACCCCCCCTTCCAGACGTTAGATTAGCCACCACGGTTCTTGGTATGAACCAGGGGCAAAAGAACTCAGAAGCCACTTGTTCCTTTTAATCAGCCCTCTCTCCTCTAGCTCCGCACTGAGCTTCCACCAGCTCTCTTAACCCTCCACCACACACCCCAGAGTGGGTCATTTTTGCTTATTCAACCCAAAAAGTTCAACAGCTTACCAGAAAGGGACCTACGACTGGTAATACAAAGCCCATTAGAAAACAGGCGACTGGAGGAACGGAGACACCGGCACTGGCAGACACAACCCGTCCGGAGATCGCCCCAGAGGGAGCGGGGTTCTACGGGGCCGGTTTCCACGGCACAGCCCGTAACCACGCCGCACGCCCGGACCCCGGCGACACGTACCTGGCGGGAGGGGCTGGCTCTGCAGGAAGAAGCCCGGCTGGGGCGGCTGCCCCACGATGCCGTAACCCCACAGCGCGGGCTGGGCGTGGGGCATCATTTGCGAGGAGAGGGGCGAGTAGGTGGGAGGCACGCGGTAGAAGTTGTTCTGCGGATATTCCTTAAAACACACAGGAAAAGCGCGTGTCAGCGACATTCGCACCTTACTCGCTCATAAATAATGACAATTTTCCTACTGAATTATTGAAGGACAGAGCCAGCTCCCACTGCCGGTCGCAGTGATGTGAAGAACAGCTTAAGTCTCAGGCTGCCCAGGGGTGATGAACACTAACAACGTCACAGGCACACCACCCCTTTTTGCCTCACTAGCAAGGTTTTTCTGCAGGCCAGCACTAGCTCGAGCTTGCTGCAGCCCTGCGTAACCAATGGGAGGAACTCAGCTGAAACGCCAGAAAGGCCAGAAAACGGCATTCAATTACAGCTACTTGGGACACACCACGCTGACGAAGCAGCTGGACGCTGACAGAACGCTACCACATCTACAGCGACACGGGGTGCATGCGTAGGGGTGGTAAGCAGGCAGAACGCTGCTACTCTGCGTGTTACTCGTCGGGTGGTGCCAGGCCCGTGAACCCGTGCCCCGAGCGGTTCTTCAGCTCGGGAACCCACGTCGCAAGCAAGGTTAAAGCCAAAGGCCAAGTGTCCCAGAAAGCAGAACAAGCCGCGCCGTTGGGCAGTTTACCCACGAGACGGGGCTTCTTTCGCATGGGTCTCCATCTGAGCGGAACCTGGGCTTGAACTAACGCGTTTGCTTGCAAGGGGATTTGAACAGGAGGAATTTTGGGAATCGATACAGTAGCATCTGCACCTGACACCGAACGAGAGAAGGCAGACACGGACCCGGGGTAATGTCCGTAAGACCCAGTCCAGCACCTTTTACACTGCGCGTCAGGTCCCAAGCACAGAACGCTCCTCTACACTGAGCTCGACCTGGGGAAATCCACCCTCCCGACCATCCCCATTCCCTCCCGGTATTAGGACCCGCTCCTCCGGGCACACAGCACTCTCGGAAGGTACCTAAGCGCACCACGCACTCGGGATGCTTCGGCGAGAGAGTCTGAGTTTTGTACGGGGCACCAACCACTCACGTCAGCCCTTGAGCTTGATTTTGACTTCCGCTTCCTGCCCTTCGTCTTCTTGTCGTCGTCCGTGGCAAGTTTTCCCTGATCGGAGAGCTCTCCTGGCTTTCTTTCTGGTTCCTGAGAGACAGGGGTGGTGGGTTCTTCCTCCTCCTCTGGGGGAAGGGGCAAGGGCTCGAGGTAGTAGCTCCGTGGCTTGGGTTTGGTGTGCGTGTGATACAGGAGGAGATGCTGCTGCTCCTCGTATTTTAACACCTTCCTGTCGACACGAACGGTACCAAACCATGCCCAGGAGAGAGGAGCGGGATTTTTGTGACCTTCAAATAAATCCCAAGGGGACACCTTTTGTTTCGTTGAAACCTGAAGACCCTGTTTCAGAAGAAAAGTCGGTATTTTAGGAGAGTCGGACACTAGAGCAGGCGACTTGCTTTTGTACATCATTACTCGAGGCAGAAAACCCCAGTAAGGGTTTTTTCCTCCTCCACAAAATACACCACATGCAAACTGGTGGGATTTTAACCTCCACCCAAGGCTGCCGCTGTATTTGTGCAGTACCCTTGGCTTACAGTGATGCTAAAAACCTCAAGTTCCTTCTTTCACATTTTGGAGGAAAAGTCTAATATTGATCAAAAGTTGCTAACCCGAGAATGGCCTCGCTAAAAGTTTACATACTCAAATAAAGGGAGAGAGCCTGAGCGCCCTGTCACCAAAAATGCCTACCCAGTCTGCAGAATAAAACCCTCTCCTGAGCTCTATCCTCTCTTTTAAATAAATTAACTTAAAAAAAGTATGTGGCCCCTCGTATTCCCAGAAAGTCCGAAACGACTAGTACACTTCCCCTGCCCAGTTCTACTTCCCTCTGTCTTGTGTAAGCAGGATCAACCTCCACCTCCCTCCCAGCAAGCACCGGGCCAACAGCTCCCCGTGCCAATGGGCTCCCAAAGGCAGGTTCTGCCAGGAAAGCCCGTGCTTCGCAAGAGCCGCTGCTGCTCCTCTCCCGCTCCAACGCCGCTGCCCTCCTGCAGCTTGTGTGGGGCTGGCTGGGCTCAGTCGAGACCCCGTTCTGCCGAACCGAGCACGGCAGGCGGCAGCACCAGCACCGACCACACCAGCCGTGACACACGCGATTTAGGAAGGACGGGACACGGCACACATCACGGCTCAGTCTTAAACGCATCGAAGTACCCAAACTCTTGAATCTGTACAAGGGGCATCTGGATCTACCGCTCCAAGTATCAGTGCGTTGGCCGGGAGAGGGGGACGGAGTGACTGTCGGTGCTGCCAGGCGACGCTGGCGCACGGTCCCGGTCACACGGGGCTGCTCCAGCCCCTTCTCCTGGGGCAACAACCCCCCGCGTGCCCCTCTAAACCCACCCCAGGTCTCACACTCCGCCCGAGAACTGTCACACGGGTCATGCAAAGACAAACTGTGCAGGAGTGTTTGGAACAGAAATACTTCTGCTGCCGGAACACGGTCTGTCTCCTGCACCTGCTTTTAAAGGCAGGATGCTGCACGCCCGGCATTACTCGCTGTTGGCATCGCTCGTGGAAGCGGAAACCATGGACATCCGAGGTGGAAGCAAACATTTACTCTTGCCTGTTTCTTATCAATGGAGTCAAATCCGGCAATTTTGTTCCCCTTGGTGTCGATCAAGGATCCCATGGGCTCACAAGTAATGATGTCGCACGTCTGCTTGGGCAAAGGCAGCAGCTGGCGAACCCTGTCGATGCTCTCCGACCGCTTGTCCCCCAGCTCCTTCTGCAGAAGAGACACGTCGATCCCTCAAACACGGCGGGAGGAAAGCGGAAGACAAACACTGCACTGCTTTCACTATGAGAAAACGTCCCGTTTCTGGATGAATCATTTCCCTGTGCTTTTACTAAGTGTGAACAAATGGTTCCGCCAGGGTTTCTTTGCTCGATTTCTTTTTTAAGAATGTAAGTTGTCCCTCCACTTACCCCTCAAACGCGGCGTAGGAAACACATAATACAGAGGCAGCGTCTCACACATGAATAGAGGCAACCAAGTGTCCTGCAGGGTCCCTAATTTTAATTTAATATGAAGAAACTATTAGAAGTCCATCTTCCCACCCCCCTTTCCTGTATTTTTACTTTCCTCCTTATCTCCTCGTTCGCACTGGTGCTGTTTCAGGCTCTCCTGTTTCTCCAAGGGCCCCCCCAGAACTAGCAATGGCAGGATTAGAAGATGAGCACAGAACGTGATGCAAAAGAAGTGCTGGAAACGACACAACACTTACTTTCAATTTCTTCACCAAATTCATGTAAGCCCTTTTGTTCTCCTCAGGGCCTCCCTGGGAGGCGCTGGACAAGTCCGAGGCAAGCGTCCCGTTGATGAGGACACCCAGCATATCGAGCACCGTTGTGAACAGTTCGCTAGGAGCAAACACAAGTATTACCCTGAGGAACTTCCAAGAGATCCAGGGACAGATATTCCCGGCAGAGGCCACAAAGGCAGCTCCTCGACAGGCCACCCGCGCACCTCCCCGCCTGCGCCCCAGCACACATGCAGGTGGACTGCCGCGTGCACGCAGATGTCCTTAGAGACCCCAGCTCAGAGCGACAGGCAGCACAAGCCACTGACGGATAATTCGGAACGACAGGCTCCGGTTTAGGAACGCGCTCAGGTACGTGCTCGTTAAGGAACAGTGTAAACAGCGGCTCCAGCGCGTTCCAGAGCAGAGGTGCTCCCAGCCGAGAGCAGCACTGAGCGTGTGAGCTGCGCCCAAGCAGCAGTAGGACAACAGCAGAGAAACAGAACGATGACACATGCCATCTAAACTTAAAAGCACCAAAGACGGGAATTAACTTGTTTAAATTAAATTAAGATAAATTGCTTAAACAGCGCTGACGTACTTGTTGGTCTGCATATCAACCGTTCCTGAAGTGATTATCTGGAGGAGCAGAAGCGCCCAGTCTGTGGTCCCCTGGGTACTCCTCTGCACGGTGTCAAACATGCCCCCCACCTGCAAAACAAGCGCATGGCCCTGCCCGTCTCCCCCCATCGTCTCTATTCCCTGAGTCAAACCGCTACCCAGCCCGAAGAGCTGACTTTAAATAACCTTCCCTCCCACCCGTGCCCCCAGCAAAAACCTCCTAAGAAGGAACTTCAGAAAAGCAAAATATTCCCCATGCTTAAAGCTTATTTCAGGGTTGGGCCTTGCTCAACAAATAGAGAGACTGTTCCCATCCCCAGTGCCTGCTTTGAGCTCCGAAACCTGGCTGAGTTGGCATGATTCCTCCCTGACCTACAGGTGTGTTTGTGGCTTACAGAAGGACAAAATCTTGCTGCTTTGAAACTAAACCAAATAGTGCCCATACCAAGAGTTCTCCCAGCCCACAACAAGGGGCGTGTCTCCATCCTACTCAGCGGTGGGCGAGAGCTGCCCAAGTGCACTCACAGACCCCAAAGCCAGCCAAACCTGAGCCAGGGGCAGCCCCTAGGGCTACCCTCACCCCCAGCCCTGGCCCAGGAGCCCCAAGTCTGGAGCCTCAGCCTGTCCCCCATCTTTTTACAACATCAGGACAACCACAAAAGCTTTTCTTACCAAGTTCAGACGAAGCTGTAGGGCTTCATGCATCATCTGCCGAGCTCTAACATCGTCCTGGTACCGCTCTGCCCTCCAGTTACTAAGGATCTAAGGAAAAGCATTTGACTAAGTTATTTTATTCCTGTAAAGGAATGTTCTCCCTTTGAAGTTGAAGTATTTGTGACCATTATATATGAAGAATCATCATAAATTGTTAACCTTTCCATCCTCGGGCCTGTTTAGGTTCAGAGCAGACTAAGAAAACCAGCGGGGCGAAAAATGAATTTGTAAAGAGCTGATAACCTGCCACCCCTTGTGTGACAAGATATTCCTGGTGCAGCAAACAGAGAATAAGCAGCTTCGTTATGTATTTATTAAAAACACTGTTTCAAGCACCCTATTTAACTGTTCAGCACGGGTAAGTACATAGATCTCTGGGATCCGGTGGGATCCCTGGATGAGAAAGGACCAGCACCCTAGGGAACCTGGACCAGCTGCATTTCAGGGGAGAACCCTAGAGCGAAAGCAAAGCCCAAGTGGCAGCAACACCCGGGATAAAACCATCAAAGGAATGAGTGTAACTACGATGTGGGACCGACATCATAGCCTGGACCCGAGCGGGGAGGCAACGCGAGAACATGGCGGCCATGCGGGCACCAGTTTTCACTGTCCGGGTAACTCGCAGAACCCAGGGACAGGAAAGAGCAACGACGCATCCGCCACGCTGGGCGCCGACTGCTCCTCGCGAGGACAGTCCTAAGGAGCGGCTGCAGGCCAGAGCGTGCGCCAGGCGGGAGCAACAAGTCTGGAGCAGAATCAGCAGAGGCTGTGAGTAGGCACGAGTGACCCGACGGAAGCGCTGCTGGACACCTGCCAGCCTGGGACCAGCAATATTGCCTTTCAAAACACAGAAAACTGTTAATCAGTACCAACAGGAGGAGAGGAAGGGTTTTTGTAAGGAAGGAGAGCCTCAAACTTATAAAAACTCGTTATGATCAAGCTAGAGACTGAGAAGATGGTTCCTCTCAGGACAACCAGCTTTCCTTGTTTTCCTGGAAAGAACTGAAATCAGCTCATCATGTCTCTCCATAACAGTTTTGGAAAAACAGATGTATTCACTCTCAGAAAGGAACAAACACTCCCCATTCCTCTTTCCTGGGGCTGTTGCTCTCAGCACACCGCCGCCCCAGGGCTCCCCCGCTTCCGCAGCACCGCGCAGCGCTGACACGTCAAGGCCCTTCCCCAGGGTGCTGTGCCTGTGTGCTCCTTTTACCTGGGTAACTTGGTTCTGCAGCGACGTCAGGAGCCCTTCCCGCTGCTCATCCTGCCCCTTAAGGCACGTAAGTACCAGTGAAAGGAAAGGCTGCTGACTCAAGAGAGACATGCTGGGAGAGAGGCAAACACACGTCAGTCACTAAAGTTATTCTGCTGCTTCCCCTCCTCATTCCCGTCCCTGTTTCCTCTCCTTTTTTCCCTGGAAGTGGCATTGCCTGCACCTACGGCTGTTTCTCTCCCGGTAAATTAAAGCCTTGGAAGGGAAGGCGAGGACCACGCGGGGAGAACGCACGTCTGGTGTGAGCACTGGGATCGCGCTCCGAACCGGACTCGCCAACGCAGCACGTTGCTGGGGACGACCTTAGTGAGCCAGGAGCATCACTGAGTGGGCTGAGGTGAACCCCCAGCACTCTCCCCCCAAGCCCCGAGGAGAGGGCAGCCCCGGGTGCCAGCAGAGTCGAAGGCGGGCAAGGTGCGAGGAGAGCCAGAGGCAGCCGGCTGCAGGCACCGTGCCGTGCCCCCGCAGCGCCTGCGGCTGTTCACCTGGGCTTTCGGATTAACACCTGCCCACCAGAACCCTGAAGTCACGACAAACTGAAAGAAACCAACACAGGTGAGTGTGGCGGTGCAGGATGTGGGGCAGCAGGTAGAGACGTCAGCAAAGGGACGTGAGTGGCAGCTGGAGCAACGGTGTCGGCAGTTCCAGGGACCCGGGCTCCTGGGTGACACACGCGTCTGCAAACACAACAGCGACACGCAGCCACGCCTCCACGTGGGGATGCAGCACGAGCATTTCTTCCAACAGGTTCCTTAACCTGGCATTTAACTTGACTTCAACAATTTGGGTGAGAATTAGTAAAAGGAATGGCCAATTCCCAAGGTCCCGTCAAAGTCTGCATTTTCACCACTCCTGTTAAACAGGGACTTTTCATATTTTGGGAGCAACCTGGCAGGAACGCCCCCCAGCCAATTCCCACGCGAGACATTCGCAGTTGCTACTGCAGTCGCTGTCCCAGTGACACAGCGCAGTCTGGGGAACAAAAAAGGGACCTGAAGCGTGTTACCTACGACCGTGTAGGTTATACAAGATTTCGTGCTTTCCTGTAGCACCGCGGGTCTGCTCACTCACTTCGTGATCGATCGAGGAGAGATTGGAGAGCTTCAAAAAGCAGAGAAGGAAGCAACTTACTGTTCCACCTGGAACAACTCCGTAAGCGCTTTTACTGCCACGCGTAGGAACCACTGTGCAGGAAAGGCTCGACAGTTGCTCCAGGCACTTTACCTGGGCTTTGAGAGAGGCTTGTCTTAGATTTTCTACGCCAGAGCTCTCCCACAGGAAAAGAAAGGGATACAGAGGGAAGTTCCACACTCCCTTCTACTGGTGCGAGTAGTGAGAGGCAGCGATTAACGGGGAAGCGCTGGAATGCTCACAAACACCCAGCAAACTGAGCCGGGAAGCAAGGTGTCTCTTTACCTAACAAGGGGTCAAGCAGGTGTCACCAAGGAGCGAGGAGGACGAGGAAGGGCGGCTTCACACGGCGAACGAAGAGCACACGTGACTCAAAAACCGGAGATGGCAAACAGAACTTCCAACCCACGCAAGAAGCTTATCGAGGAAACAGCCCGGATGGCCGGGAGGGTCCGGCACAGCAGCGAGCAACGGCTTGCTGCGGTCGTGGTGGCAAGCAAAAAGCCACATTTTCTAACCTTTAAGGGAAAATAAGCTATGTGGAAGGGGCTGGACAATAGCAGCGGATTTAAAAGGGTCCACAGAACGTAATGACAACCCTAAGACAAAATCAACGCAGGCCGCACCAGTTCACACGAGTCCTACAGCGTGGGAAAGGCCAATTCTCGGACTCGGGGAAAGCATATGGCACGAAGGACATGGAAGTGACCCAGCAGACAACGCACACGAGCACCACGTCGCGAGACATCACGGCGGGACCACCTACGACAGTCAGACACCACAAGCCCTTGAGAAGTGGTTTGTTTTCTTGGACCACCGTACTCCGGAAGAGCTTCACAAGAAGGTGGTTGGCATCTGAAGCTGAGAGACCTTGTCGTGTGCAGTATTCAACGCAACTCCTACCATAACCCTAACGAGCTTTCGTGAAGCCAAGGCCCCGTCCCCAGTACCCTCCTCCTCCAAAACCACCTTTCGGCTCTGCGTACAGGGACTGCCCGAGGCCGTACCTTTTCTGCTTCTGTCTATCTCTCTCCTTCTTAGAAGACGACCCCAAATGCTGACCTTTCTCCAGCTCCTCTCCAGCAGCTTTCAAGACCCTACCTTGAACCGAGGTAGGCAGTTTGGCAATCAAGGGCGCCACCAGCCACACTCCTCGTCGCTCAGAGGAACTAGAAGTAGAACAGATGTATTTCAGCCAAGCATCCGTGCAGTTTTGCAACCAGTCTTAGCTGTTACAAGACTGAACTGCTTTCATAAAGCAGTTGACACAATGCATCTGGAGTAACTACTATGGACTGAGCAGTCACAATTTCTGGCTTCCAGAAAACTCAAAATAGCAACGATATTTATTGTTAAACAAGAGTAAATAGAAGTAACCTGCAGGTAACTCATTTCTGTACATTCCTGTTTCAAGTGCAAAAAAAGGTCTAGGCAATCTACACAAAATTAAGCATCACGTCGGCTAAAATAATTAAAAAGGTGCTACAAAAAATACCTTAGGAATGTCTTTTTACCATTCTGTCTTGTATTACTTGTGTCAGCATTTCCAACAGAGTTTGGATTGAAGAGGCCTATACCAGAGTTAGAAGAGTTATTGTTTAGATCAGCGGATTGCTGAAACACCTCTATTGTCGCCTTTGCAATATTATCCAACAAGCTGTTCATTTCAGCCACAGACCCAGAACCCTACAGTAAAACATAAGTAAACTAGCACATTCATGGTATGTTTGCTCATGGACTACGTTAAAATTTAACATACTTTTTTTTTTGCATTAAATATTTAGATAAGAAAGGTTGAAAGCAAATACTCACAGGCTCCTTCATGCACTGTTTGATCATCAGCTGCAGCTCCAACCAAGACTGCCGGAGAGTCCACTGATCCAAGTTCTAGGTGAGAATTAACGTGACAGATAGACGTGTCAGCACTGGACGGCTCTGAAGAAAACACCGAGTCTCATAACCGAGCCCATCACATGCAAAAGCCTCATCTCAAAGCAGATCACCAGGGTCACTGCTTTTTAACAGTCTAGTGGCATCCCAAAATCTCACACCTGTTCAAGAAGGTACGTTGGCTTCCACACCTCTGCAGCTAACCTCGTTACTCGGTGCTTCCCACTACGCCACTTCCCTGAACAAACATCTCGCTCCCTGCAAAACCCGAGTTCAGCGAGATACGAACACAGACAGCGTAACTCGCTCCTCCGTGAGCAGGCCCGTTCACCCGCGGCGGCGCCACCCGCGCGGACGCGCCTGCGTTTGGCACGAGCCATCCAGACGCCTGCCGCAAACGCAGCAGCCAAAGCGACTGCTCTGCTGACCCCTATTTCTCCTGGATGCTGCCGACTTGGGTCTTCACAGGACTACTCCACGAAAATCCATTTGGTAGTTTACGAAATGAAGGGCCCCCCCGCACAGCTGAACTGAAGAAGCGATCCGTCCGGGGCTGCCCGTGACGGCGTTGAGCCTTTGCCACGGCACAGGAGCGTCCCTCACCGCAGCCGTCACAGAGCCCTGCTGAGACCGGAGGCATCTCCCCCTGAGCAGCCCCGCGAGCTGCTCCCTCCCAGCACTTTCCTAAAAACTGACCACCAAGAACAGCAACGGTGCGCGTGCTGCACGCTCGTTCCCCCCGTAACTGTGGGATGGGGAGCAACGAGACACCAGAAGTCACCCTGGTGCTGGTTTGAGTCAGGAGAGGGGTAATTCTCGCCACAGACGATGGGCGGGTGCGCGGGAATGGAAGT
>NW_010240955.1:4378-11588 GCF_000690775.1 Eurypyga helias | reverse complement strand
TGCCCCACTCGCTCCCCACAGGCGGTTTGGGGGGACACACCGCTCACACAGCCAACCCCAGCTGACCGGAGGGGGGGTCATTCCACAGCCCGGCATGCCCGGGACATAAGCGGGGAGTGGGCTGGGGGGGCATAGCTCCTTTGTTAGCTCCTTAACTCCCCTGCTTGCCCACTTGTTAACTCGCTTGTTGGAAGGAGAAGATTAGAAGCATCTAGTGCTCGACCGCAGCAGGAGCTGCAAATCGACGTCCCTTGGCGGTGCTGCTCAGGGACAGGGCAAGTCAGCATCCCTGGTCGCCTTCCCAGCTCCTCCCCATGGCGTTACCTGCAGTATGTGCTTGATGTGCTGCCTCTGGGGGTTGTCACCCTCCGTGCACTCCGTAACGCCCTGAGGGTAACAGATAAGTTGAAGGAGTTTCTGTGCTTGTTTGTTCGAAAGAACGGGATCCAAAATAAGATCTTTGTCCGTGCACAGCCTCTCGGGTTCCTTTAAACAGTGCTCTCCAACCCACTCCTGCAAGTAACCAGACAACAGGTCCACAAGGTAGTTTCAAGGCAAAATTAGCTTTTGGTAAGCTAAACAGTGACTTTCCCATACACAAAACCTGAAGTAAACTACGGTTCCTGCAACACGGGACATCAGAAATGTCTTCTGTCATTCAGTGCCCCCTGCAAGTTGTTGTAACAAGACTGTTGTACAGGTTTTCCAGAATTCACCTCTTCTGTGCTCTGGAAGCAACTCTGCAGTAAGACAAATGCTGTTGTAAAAGCACTCTGAGCACAGCTGAGGGAGTGGTCCTACATCTTCCTCAAATCCTGGGGATTCAGGCAGGAAAAACACCCCCAGTCTGACCGAGTGCAGGGAGATGCTAATACCTAACACGTGTTTCTCCCCCCAGGGACATGCTGCTCAGTGCATAAACTGTCCAAACCAGGAAACCCAAACAGAACTCAATTACTGAGCTGATTTAACAGTCATTTTGCACCACGATCAAGGTTACACACTTCAGGAAAGATAACATTGCTTCTCCAGACGAAGAGAGAAGAGTACTTTCACAGATTACCTGCTGGCAAATCGTTCTCAGCACGTATCGAGCATACTCGCTTAAACTAGCGGTTTCTATGGAAACAGCTTTCCCACATGATTTCAAAGCGTGAGAGGAGCCCCACGCCTCATCCTCATTGAGCTCATCCAATACGCCTCTCACAGGGAAGTCTTCGCTCTTCAAGGTGCTGTTGATGCTGTTGCTCCCAATTTCGGCGTCGCCTGTAGAGCAGAAGCGGAGAAGCAGAGGGTGAACCCGTGCCCAAGCCCCCGTGCCCCCAGACCGCTCACCCGCCGAGGGCCGCCGGCAGAGGCACCGGCCACTGAGGAGTAAAGCAGGAGTAAGGCAGCCGCGTTCGAACGGGCAGCACCAGCCCACTCGGCAGGTCACCGTGTTCAGAGTACTGCCCACTTGCTTCTCCTGGCACAGCACCTTTCCAATGGACCCTTCGGAAGGAGGAAAAGCTTTCTACTAACCAAACACAAATAATGCACCACGTGCTCGACTGGAAAGGTCTGTGAGCGATGGAACTGCTTTGGCTGCTAAGGAAGAGTTGGGTTACTCGCTCTTCTCAGATGTCCCTTCTCCAAGTCTCTCTCTTGCTCTGATTTATTAACACTCCAAAGATCAAGACACAAGTTCTGAGCAGTGGAGCTCAGCCCACCTTACTGTGAACTTCCTGACAGGAGAGACTGATCCCCCTGGGAATGGGAAAGGGCAGAGCACACCGCGGGAGCCCGGCAGACTGGTGAGCCCGTCCTCTCTGCAAGGCACCGGCACGGATCTACGACCACCACCCACCTGAAACCAACAGGTGACCCTGCAGCACCGATTTCTGCTGCGAGCAGAGACCATTTTTTCTACCAGATTCCTACTCCCCAGGCTCCCTCAGCACAGAACTGCAACAGCTATCACATGCCCGGAGAAGCTGGGGATGCCCCATCCCTGGGAGTGCCCAAGGCCAGGCTGCATGAGGCTGGGAGCAACCTGGGCTGGTGGAAGGTGTCCCTGCCCGTGGCAGGGGGTGGCAATGGGGGGGTTTAAGGTCCCTCCCACCCAAACTGCTCTGGGATTCCGTGATTATCTGATGCTCTTCCTCAGCAAACCACATACAGGTTTTAATAACTCACACAGGGTGCCAAGGAGACATCTCCAAATACGATGTTTTGGGTACCGGAGGGGATGTGCTGCAGTGAAGGCACAAATAAACCGTGTGTCCGAATCTTCCTTCGTACCACCCTGCACCAGACCCCATCCCCAACACTGGAGCTGAAACACCAGGTCTTCACGCTACACACCATTAATGAAAACCAGCACACCTCAGCACCCTGAACAGCAGGAGAACATAGATAATGGCCAAAAACCTATTTCAAGCTTGTTCTGGAATTCATCCCAGCTAGCTGACACCTTTCCCAGTGCAGTCACATCATTAAGGACGGCGGGGTTTTTGAGGCGGTTCTGAGACACCAGCCAGGAACAGCACTCTAGCCAGGGGGAGACTGCTGTGGGTACATCCACATCTGGAAGATCTTGCCTCTTCAGCTGGACATTTACTTATCTCCAAAAATACACACTGCAAGAGCTTTACCTGAACTGGGGCCAAACCAAACTCTGAGGCAGTTACTTGTTTGGCAGAACACCACTCTGGTTTGTGGAGAGCCGCTTCGCAGTCATTCTTCTGCAATTTCCACAGCGACACACACGTGATTTGTGGTAAAGAGGTGGGAAAAATTATCTGAGACCGTATTTCCTTTATGTTTGAGAGGGACTCGTCTGTGTTTGAAATGTCCTGGGGCTTGGTCAAAATGTGGAGAAGTCACATCTGCTTAAAGCCTCATCAGCTGGGGCTGACTCACCCCAGAACTCTTGAGCTGGGGGTAAACACTACTCACATGTACAGAAGCAGGGACAGCATCCACATTTTTCTCCTTTCCCAGGAGCATTCCCAGGGAAGCGAACTAGCACGATCTGGTTTCCACCCGGGCACCAGAACACAAACGTGACACGCGTCTCCGCATCGTCTTACCAAGCATCAAAATTGCTTTTAAGACGGCAAACACAGCTCCCACTTCTATACTGTTGTGAGCAGCAGCCAAGAGGTGACGGTCGCAAGAAGAACGAATCCCGGGAAACACCTTCCCTATGGAGAGAAGAGAAGATCGTGCAGAAGACGCTTGTTATTTACCGACTAGAGTTTCCCTCGTACAAAGCCCTTCTCTTCTAGAACGGCCGGAGAAGCACAGTAACCGAACGAAGAGCTGAGTTTTCTGCCACTGAAGAGCCGCAGCTAAGCCATCAAAATCAAGCAGATACGTGGGTGTGGTGCAGCGACACCGTAACAACCAACAGTCATTTGAACAGCCAAAAGCAGCCTGTTGTACTGCTGTGCCCAGCAAGATGGTGAGTGTAACCACAGTGAGACACTGGATCCTGGTTCTGACTTCCCAGATGTAGGAAATTACTCCCCTCACCTAGTCTTATAACAAACGAGGTAAAACCAATTCACGTCAGCGCCTGCTGCACTGTTCAGCCGAATTCTGCAGCTCAGGAGCAGGCTGCAGCGCGGCAGCGAGCGCTTTTTCCAGCTTCAGGGAGAAGATAAACAGACTGGAAGACAGGGAGCAAGGGTGGACCTACCACCTCTTCAGGTGGTTACCTGAGCCGTGGGTAAGAAAGACGGCCCTGTGGTCACAAGTTGTCAGAACTGTAGCGTTCAGACCTCCTTTTCCCTATCCGCTCAAATCCATCTCATGCCTAGGGAAGCCTGGGACCACGTAACATCACGGCTCTCAAATATGCAACAAAAGGTAATTCATTTCTGGGCCAAAAAGCCCCGAATCCTGCTTTCAGAGGGAAGAACTTGACATCACTTAACAGCAGAATTTTGTTTTTCTTTCCCTTTCACCCCCCTGTAGAAACAGCCTTGTCATCACA
Source organism: Eurypyga helias (assembly GCF_000690775.1). Taxonomy (NCBI): domain Eukaryota; kingdom Metazoa; phylum Chordata; class Aves; order Eurypygiformes; family Eurypygidae; genus Eurypyga; species Eurypyga helias. The sequence goes on along the minus strand of NW_010240955.1, from coordinate 7,609 downwards.
CTTCTAAGTCAAAACACAGGTTATTTCCAGGATGTTTCCTTTTAATTGTTAGGTGCTAGCTCCTTGCCCTCTTCCTTCCTCTTTTGGTCTGTGGCAAACGCACACAGGCCAGACCACGGAATATTCAAATTTAAAAGGAAAGAGAACTACATCAATACACGGTGAGAAGTAGTTTCCTCCCGCTGCTCCTGTCGGACTACGCGCTTCGTTTTACCCTATTTAATTGCAATCTGCATAACAGGTTAGCAAACCGCATGACGTGTCCCCCTGCGAATCACGGGGAGGTGACCCACTGCAGGCACTACACCCTACGGGGGACTGTGGCAGGCAGCACCGCCGCCAACAGCGGCCCTGGCACCAATCCAGCGCCCATGGCTCGCGCGACCGATCCCGTCCAGACCCAGAACGGGAACAGCCAGGACAGAAGAGTCCTTCTGAATGCATGCTTCCCTGCTGAAGGGGACACCGACCCCGCGCCAAAACCCAGCGCTCTTTGTGAAGACGCAGCACCAATACGGCTGCGGTGTATGTCCCACCACACTGCCCCCGGGGGGTCAGGGGTTGGTAGGGGGCAGGTTTCAGCACACTGCTGCAGTTTCACATGCCCGTAAAACGCTTCCCAGACAAGAGAGGACAGTTCCTATCAACCTCCCTCTGGTCGTTTCAAACAGGCTGCCATCTCCACTCGCACTGTGGGTATTTTCACCCTCGAGACCCGAAACCATCAAAACCCATCTGGGTTCACTTTCTGGAATGAAAGGAAGGTGCAGCAGGCAACTTACCTGTTCCCTGGGAAAAGAGGCAGACCTGGGGAGTCCTGAAGAGGTGCAGGAGGAGCCGACAGGTCATCCTTGCCCCTGGCTCGGCATCCGGATCCCCACAGGCTACGGGAGATGATGGGATGTGGACATGAGACATCTGCCCAGGACCTCCCAAATCCCAGTGGCAGGCCTGGAAATGTTCTACCTCACAGCCCCATTTTAGAAGGGAATACAATCATTTCATCAACAGGAAGCAGCAAGTATGGCCATGAGTCATTAAAAACAGGAAAGAATCGTGTGATTTTTGGTAAGCAAGAGATGTCATTAATGGCAGAAAAGAGAGATGGTTAAAGTGGCTTTTGACAGTCAAAGCAGAAAGTGAAATGTGTGAAGTGGCCAACGATGAGGATGTAGGTACAGCCCTGCAGGGCTGGGGGCAAAGACGATGCAGTCGGAAAGAAAATGCCAGCGTCAGGCAGCCGATGGCAGAAGGAAAGGCACACCCTGAGCGGGCCTGCAGACCTGAGAGCGCACAGCGAGAGCAGAGCGGCGAGCAGGAGGCGAGGCTGCGTGCAGAAGGGGACATCGCGCCGCCGGCAGCCCGGACACCACGTGTGGGGCCCTGATGCAACCCTGCGTCGCTCCTTGGGGGAACGGCAGGGGCCGACGCCGCAAGGCACAACAGGTGGCATTCCACACCAGACAGCCGCCTACTCGGCCAGCGGAGACTTCTTCACAAAGTGCTAAGTTTTCTATTTTAAGCTTTTCCCTGGGTATTTTCTTACCAGCTGCAAGAAGAGAAGGTAGCGCAACGTGCTGGACTACATCTTCCAGGGAAAAGCACTGGCGGGCAATCAGTATGGCAATGAAAGTGGCCAGGGAATCGTGGAAGGACAGGTCGCTCACCTCGAAGGAAAAACATTGCCAGGCCTCAGATAAGCGCACTCCCCGCTGCCGGGAGCACTGAGGACCGAACCAAGAGAGTAAGATGTGCACACGCAGGTGTTTCTCGACGCGTTTCAGTACATCTCCCAAACACGTCAGGCAAATACGGACAGCTCTCATCTTCATTTTAACACACGCCCATTTCAAATACCACAAACTGAAATAAAAGCCAGGAGTCTTATAAAAACTTGAGAGAATTCTACCATTCCATGAAAACTGACAACAGCAACACTCCTTCCTCAGCCTCAGGACGAGCGTATGTCCCCAGCGGACACAGCGTCGGTCTGTTCCTAAAGGCAGGAGCAATCAGACCACAGGGCACACATGGAATCAGACACTGGGTAACACGAGTCCCCACAATGCTGCTCACTCTGCCAGGACCCCGGAGTGTACTGCCCCTTCTACAACCCAGAGGCCAAGCCCAAAACAGGGTCTTTAAAACGGAGACAGTTATGTGCACATCCATCAGCGTTTCAGAAGGAGCGCACAGGCACGGCCGCTCCTTTCCAAGAGCAGCTCTGATATCCGTACTGGCCCGGAATAAAGGAAAAAACATATACAGAGAGAACTCCAAGCACTGCCCAAATCCTACATTAACCCCAAAGGTGCAGGAAAGAATAGAAATCAACCAGGAATCTCCAAGAGCCTTGAAACCTCACAGGGATACAGAACTACATCTGTGCTCAGGATTTTGGGTAAATGGAAACCTCACCACCCCCCCGAGCACCCCCTGGCAAACAGGGCAGCGGGTTCTCCAGGAGACAGCGCACTTACATCCACGCTGCAGAGCAGGTCATTGAAACCCCAGACGTGATTCGAGGAGCAGCAGAGCGCCTTTACGACCCCCAGCCACTCTGCGCTGAGCACCGTGCAGCACGCCGTCAGCTCTGCGCAGAGGTTTGCCATCTCGTTGATCCTAGCAAAGAGGAGAAGAACTGATGCAGGAGCACGGTGTTTTGTAAACAATAAACATGTAGGTGGAAGCAGGCCAGTGCTTGGCAGAACTGGGGTTTCCTTACTCTGGGGGGAGTTATCCCAAATGTGATGGTGCTGCTGCACAAACAACCTAGCGTTACTCAGCTGGGGACAACCAGAGCATCTGGGAAAAACCAGTATGTGACTTCACCCCATAACTGCCACTCAACCGTGCCCCCGGAGACCCTGCAGGAGCCCTCCCACCCTCTGCCAGGCCAACAGTACCGGTTAGGAGGGGAGAGAGTCAGGAAATCAACTGGCATTAATGGGTTTTACTCCACAGTTCGTGTGCTGTGTACCGCGGGATTCGGAGTGTGATTCAGAGTTATGTAACATTTTAGAGCCGGAGCCGGGCTGACTCATCCCAGTGCAAGTTATTTTTTCTCTGTATCACAGTGAAACTCGTTTGGCCACATTCAGATGTTCCCCTTTCATTGCTCTTACAAAACTGCTTCCGCTCAGCTGCTCTGCTCTGCCAAGGATGCCCCATGCTTCAAGCACTCACAGATGGTTTGGGCTGGAAGGGACCCTAAAGCCCCCCCATCCCACC
>NW_010240955.1:3770-4268 GCF_000690775.1 Eurypyga helias | reverse complement strand
CCCACCCTCTGCGGGAAGAATTCCTTCCTGATGGCCCATCTCCCTCTCCCTCTTGTCCTGTGACTCCCTGCCCTTGGGAAAAGTCCCCCCCAGCTTTCTTGTAGCCCCCCAGGCACTGGAAGGGGCTCTGAGGTCTCCCTGACCCTTCCCTTCTCCAGGCCGAACCCCCCAACTCTCCCAGCCTGTCCCCAGGGCAGAGGGGCTCCAGCCCTCGGAGCATCTCCATGGCCTCCTCTGGACCTTTTGGAGATGGCTTCAGACTGGGGACAGGGAGAAGGACACAGGAACTGCACATACTTCAGGCAGAATCAATCAAAAAAAAAAAAAATCCCCAATTTCCTTGAGTTTTGTGATCCTTCCAGAACCTTAAAAACGTGTCAGCTACTGCCACAAGTACCGAGACCAAGAATTTCTGCATGAAAACTGGAACAGAACCATAGAATCATAGAATCACAGAATGGTTTGGGTTGGAAGGGACCTTAAAGATCATCTAGTTCC
>NW_010240955.1:0-3707 GCF_000690775.1 Eurypyga helias | reverse complement strand
CCTGGCCTTGAAGACATCCAGGGATGGGGCATCCACAGCTTCTCTGGGCAACCTGCTCCAGTGCTTCACCACCATCAGAACAAACACCAAGTTCTGGTGGTTCTGAGCGTGTACGAGGAATGAGGGTGCTGGGGGCAGAGGTGAAGGCCGGATCCCGGTGTCTGTCCCACCCTGCAGCAGAGTGCAGGATGGACCCGCGGGGTGAGACAGCGGCGACCCCGCAGCGCTGCAGCTGCACGCGGCGGCCGAGCTGCCACGCTCATGCGTGGGAAGGAGGGAGCAATATCCAACTATGAAAGAAAACATACAGTCGGTGTAAAACCCTGATACGGGTGGTGTTTTACTCCGAGGGTTCTTCACCGTGTCCTGTCAGTCCCCTGAGATGACCTAAAAGATGTCACACGGGCGTGAGACCCGTGAGCGTCACGCTGGGTCAGAGCAGCGCTCCCCGCCCGTGACAGCAGCCAGCACGGTCACAGGGAAGCACAGCAAGACCGTGCTGGACGACCTGCGGGGGATCTCCTCCTGGAAAACAATCCTTGGGGGTGGACTTGAACAGTGCACCACGAGGTCCAACCTACCCTACGAATACAACTGAAGCTGTTGCAGCTCTAGCAGCTTCCACCCAATAAAACCCTTCATGATTTAAAATACGTATTTTTGGACAATTTATGTTCGACCTATGAAGCTGAAATCCTCGATGAATAAATCACACAGGTAATGCATTAAGCAGCAATTGCATCAGAAGACAGAAGTGCCCTAACGCAGAACCTTCCCTCGTTTACAGGCTCTAATGAGCAAAGCTTGTGCCTGGCACGGGCACCGCTACGACAAGCGCACTGGCTGTCTCAGGGCACGTACTTCCTACTTCTTCCTCCTTCCATGAAATCATGCCGACTGAAATAACCCTGAGGAAACCTCCTCCCTGCCTTTTCAGCGACCAGAAAGCAGTGAGCGAGAACAATTGCCAAGCAAGCCCGAAAGCAGAAAGGTGACGGGACCCCGCACAGATACGGCGTCACAGCCCGCCCCGCCCGATTCCAGCGCGGCTCGCCGTACCTTCCGGCATCTTGGTGCCCCATGCAGACATTCATCAGCGCGTTGCAGACGAAGCTGTAGCGGTTGGCCGCGTTATCGCTCAGCATCTTGCCCAGCATTGAGTAGTTAATGCTGTGAGCAGAAGGGTTCTCGATAAAATCTAGCATGAACTCCGGGTCCCACAGCAAATTGGAATTTGAGGGCTGAACATTGCTGTATATGGTTTGCTTCACCTTGGAACAGGCACTACTGAGGACCAAAACAAGAGAAGAGTTGCCAAAACACGTACTCGGCGGGAATGCTGTTGGCCACACCGTGTGGGTTCGAAAATCCCTGTTTGGGTACCGTTCTGTACACGCCCCCAAGCTCATTTCTGATACGGACTGCCAGAAAACGAGGCAGATACACCAATTCCCTTCCAGTTTTCATGCCAATCAAGTCTCGCATTCCCACATCACTTCTAGGACACCTCTGTGACGGAAACTGGAAGCAGCTGGACAAGGACCGCACATGCGTTCCTCAGGAGCAGTAACCTCCTGCCTCTGCAGCGAGCTGCTACCATGCTTCCTAACACTGCTCCCCCTCGTCACGTGTTAGGACACTGGCTGAACCGTGGGAAGAAGAATTAGTTAAGGAAAAATGAGAACATTCATCTAAATTAAAACATCCAAGTTTGGTAGTACTGTGGCAAACAGAGACCTTTTTAAAAGATAAAATCAGTAAACAGAGAAAATATACTTAAAGGTCGTATTTTGACATTAATAATTACGACAGAAGGCCAGGACGTGTCCCAGGCGGGGAGTGCCCGCGTGTCAACTGGCTTTCTTCGGGGGCACCATAAAGGTGCTGGTGCAGAAGGTGAGTTCACGCGCGAAACGCTCTCAGGAGCGTTTGCCTCGAGCACTGGGGTTCACACTGCAGCTGGCAAAGCATCCACAGGCACAAACCTCACTCAGTACCCCAACTGGGAAGACTTCCTCATTGCCAAAAACCCACCTGTTAACTGAAATTAACTTTAACACGTGAAACCTTTGGAGCTTTTTAGAAGTCCGGTGGCCCCGGGATGAAAAGAGAGAGGAAGCACCGTGCCGCCGGGAAGGCCCCCGAGACCCCAGGAAGGAGGACGACGTGCGCCTGGACACGGGGCCGGGGGGCACCTGGGGACACCCTGACACCACACGGCCCTGCACTCCGCTGCTCCCCAGCGGGACGCTCCAGCGCAGGAGGGAGAGCCCATTAGCAGGATAATTGTCTACAAGAAGGGCCGTCCACCCTGTGCTCTAGCAGGCAGCGGAGCAGCACGGGAAGAAAACCCACCGGCAGAAGAGAAACACCCCCGAGCTGCGCCGCCAGCGCTGTGCCAAGGGGCTCTCGTGCACCGCGTCCCCACGCTCCAGCACAGCGCCCACCTACACCCACCCACGGGGCGTAGACAGCAAGGCCGGGCACCCAGCGACACAACCGCGCGTGTGCGAGCGACGCAGCCCCTGCCACCGGCCGGCACGGGAAGCAGCGCCGGGGGAGTGGTCAGAGATAACATTTTAAAAAAAGAAGTGAAGGAATGATTCAAAAAAAGGAAGTTTGGCGAACACAACTGACGCACTGAGCACACTCGCCCGAAACATGCAGCTCGCCCAGTAAAACCCCGCCATGAGAAGCGCCGCGGACGCGAGGAGCAGCCGTCTGCGAGGCACTGCACGCGCCGAGGGTGAGTCTCAAATTTCCACATTTACGAACTGCGCGTTACGGTCGCTTCGAACCGACTGGGGCAGAGAGCTGCGCTTCCAGGGCCTAGAAAGGAGCTAAAAAGGGCGCCGTGTACAGCCAGCTGGCAGTGGCTTCGTTTCAACAGCAGCAAGGACACAAGAAATGGGGCGCAGGGCTGTCGCCTGACACACAGCAGCTCAAAAGGGTGCACACAGGTGGTACTGCCAGCCCTCAGAGGTTTTCTAACTCCACTGCTCTGAAGCGGCGGCTTGAATCGCGGGCTGAATATCGCACGTTAAATACATGATTTAATACCTCAAGGATCTCTCTATGACTAGGTGATGTTTCCACTTGCTACTGTAGGTTAGTATGAATAAAAACGTCAATTTTCATTGCGTTACTGCAACTTAGGCTTTAAGCAGAAAAATGAACACACAGCTAAGAGAGTTCCGCAGTTCTGTATTTCACAGTTTCCTAGAGTTTCTCATACTAAGTGCTACTGTTTCCACGTGTCTGCAGACCTATTAGAACAGTGAGATCATTGCTGAGAACTCCTTCCCTGCTGCCCGTGAAATGACAACCACAAACCTGAAGTAGGCAAACCAAAACCCGGTATACAGACCGGGAGGGGAAACGGTAACCAAGCGGTCTGTAAGTCTCCCAAGATGCGGATTTGCACTCGGAAGGTTTCCACTCTCCCTCTGAAAAGGGCCAAAAATACAGCAGGCAGCTGAATTTTTTTTTTCATTTAAAAATCAAGGAACCGAACATTTGAGCATAAAACTCCCCAAAGTCAGACGTGTCCGTGCCTCTCCCCACATGAGAGGAAACACTCTACAGACCACTGCAGCCGCGCCAGACAGGGTTTCGGTGGTTTTCCACCCAACGCCGTGGGTACCACAGCCACTTCGCTGCACATTACAGAAACCAAAGCAGTCACGTCCCGGTCCGGGCAGGCCGAG
>NW_010240953.1:750-994 GCF_000690775.1 Eurypyga helias | reverse complement strand
GAGCCAGGGCTGCAGCTGAGCAGGGAGAACCAGGCTCTGCGCGAGGACAACCGGGCCCTGCGGCTCCAGCGTGAGCACCTCTCCCAAGGTAGGGCCAGGCCTCCAGCGTCCTGGGTCGGAGTCCCAGAGGGCACTGGCTGAGCGGGGTGGCAGCGATGCCTCTGTGCTCTCCATCCCCAGAGCTGGCGCGGGTGCAGGAAGCACTCTTGGCTGCCTGCTCCCGGGTGCGGGAGGGCAGAGCTGG
>NW_010240953.1:329-546 GCF_000690775.1 Eurypyga helias | reverse complement strand
CTCTGGACCCACGTGTCACGCTCTGCAGGCTGCAGCACATGGTGACGCTCCTGCAGCAGCAGTGTGAGGAGCAACGCCTGCTCCTGCAGACCCTGCGTGCAGAGCTGCATGTCTACGAGAGCCTCCCTGGCCCCTCCGCCGAGAGCCGTGCAGGTATGGCACCTGCCCCCAGCCCCAGATCTTCTACCCAGATCCTCGTTCTTGGGGTGCCTGGGCC
>NW_010240953.1:0-224 GCF_000690775.1 Eurypyga helias | reverse complement strand
TGGAGCCATGGCTGTCCACAGGGGCTCAAAATACTTCTCATTCCAGGCTGCTTCCCATCTCCTCCAGTGCGGGATGTTGGCACAAGCTCGGCAGCTCCCCACCGCTCCCCGCTGCCCTCTGACACGCTGGTGGCCCAGCGGATGGATGGTGGGTACCAGAGCCTGCCCACACGTGTGCCTCAGGGCTGCTGAGACCTAACAAACTCACGGCACCATCCTTGCTG
>NW_010240952.1:0-921 GCF_000690775.1 Eurypyga helias | reverse complement strand
CCCCGGGAGCTCCGCCCCGCAGAGGCGGGAGGCAGCGGGCCCGGTCCGACGGCAGCGCGCCGCCCCTCCAGAGGGGGAGCCTTGTTTACAAGGTGTTTTTCTTCACCCAACAGCCGGCTCATCACCACCACTCAAGAGTTAATAGTACTTAACAGACGCCTGTTCAACAATAATAATAAATGAGTAGCCCCGGGAGCTCCGCCCCGCAGAGGCGGGAGGCAGCGGGCCCGGTCCGACGGCAGCGCGCCGCCCCTCCAGAGGGGGAGCCTTGTTTACAAGGTGTTTTTCTTCACCCAACAGCCGGCTCATCACCACCACTCAAGAGTTAATAGTACTTAACAGACGCCTGTTCAACAATAATAATAAATGAGTAGCAGTGACGCCCAGCACGTTTCGTTTACCGGCAATTATCCAATTTCATGGAAGACGGCAAATTATTAAATGGATGTCACTAAGAGTACTGCTACACGATTTCCTCCATACTTGTGAAGATTGATGCTGTCATCCCAGTGACTCAGACCAGCGGGATCTTGCGGGCATTACCGAGGGAGGTCACGGAAACCACAAGGGTTCCTTGGCTCTGCTTCAGCCCCACACCCGGGGTTTAGTTTGGCTTTGGCAAGAGTGACTGGCAGCAAATTTGAGTTTTGCCAGGGAAAAAGCCCAGTCCCACAACAGACCGTGTGATACCACCAAAAAGTGGTCCAAAAAAATTGACCCACGGCTGCTCTCACAAGGAGGATTGGCCTAGAACAGCCAAAATCCTACACCGGGTAGGATTTCTTGTGGTGAGACACCAGAGCTGGGAAATCAGTACTTCAAGTCTGATGTGCATCAGAGAGGGAAGTGTCGTTATTCCCTGTGGAAGACCGGGCCTTGCCACAGTAGCAGGATGATCGTGGTTTAACTCCAGACAGCAAA
>NW_010240951.1:0-352 GCF_000690775.1 Eurypyga helias | reverse complement strand
TTCCCCCTCGCCCCAGCGGGACCCCAGACCCTCTCTGATCCTGGCCACCCGCTGACCCCAACCCTGGGAGGACCCCGCTCCCCCTGGGTGGCGTGGGGGGGTTCAGGGATGCGCATACATCCAAGTAAACATCTAGAAAAGAAACATTTTCCCCTAAAACACCTATTCCCACGTTTCCAGGGAAAGCTGCACCTGGAGGCAGCGGAGCGGTGGAAAAACCTCGAGAGCCTGTGGATAAAATAATGTGGGTTTAAAGATAAAATAAAATAATATGGATTTAAAGATAAAATAAAATAATATGGATTTAAAGGGGCTCTGGGATGTGGCTGTGGTAACACACGGTTTACCGGGG
>NW_010240950.1:0-1025 GCF_000690775.1 Eurypyga helias | reverse complement strand
TTTCATGGGGACACGTGTCGCGTGTCATGTCACGCGGACACACGTGTCGTGGGGATGTGTGTATCGCGGGGCCGTGTGTCTTCATAGTGACACACGTGTTACACGTGTAATGTCCCAGGGACACGTGTCACGTCACAGATGTGTGTCACGGGGACATGTGTCGTCATAGGGACACGTGTGTCATGGGGATGCATGTGTCAGAAATGTGTCATGGGGCACGCGTGTTACATGGAGCATGTCATGGGACATGTGTGGCATGGGGACACGTGTGTCATGTCATGGGGACACGTATCGTGTCATAGGGACACGTGAATGCATGTGTCAGGACACACGTGTCATTCCATGGGACATGTGTCATAGGGACACGTGTTCTGTCCCACAAGACATACATGTAACAGGGACACACTTGTCACGTCATGGGGACACACACATCACGTGTCACAAGGGCATGTGTGTTAATGGACACACGTCATGTCATGGGCACACGTGTAACAGGAACACGTATGTCACGTCATGTGGGCACGCATGTAATGGACATGTGTCAGGCGTGTAATAGGGGTACGTGTGTTACAGCGCAGAAACGTGTAATAGTGACACGTGTCATGTCACAGGGACACACATGTAACAGGAACACCTGTGCCATGTCGCAGTGACGTGTGTAGCAGGGACACACGTCATGGGAACCCGTCTAATAGGGACACGTGTGTCACCCTGGGAATATGTGACAGTGACATATGTGTCACACCACAGGTACACACGTGTAATGGTGACATGTGTCACATCACGGGGACACGTGTAGCAAGGTCACGCGTCGCACCACGAGCACACGCGTGTAACAGTGACATGTCACATCACGGGGACGCGTGTAGCAAGGTCACGCGTCGCACCACGAGCACACGCGTGTAACAGTGACAGGTCACATCGCGGGGACGTGTGTAGCAAAGTCACGCGTCGCACCACAAGCACACGCGTGTAACAGTGACGTCACATCACGGGGATGGGTGTAGCAAGGTCACGCGTCGCAC
>NW_010240949.1:3089-4479 GCF_000690775.1 Eurypyga helias | reverse complement strand
CGGAGTTAAACCACGACACCCTGAATGGTCCAGTGTGCCAAGCGGAGAGCTGGCATTACAGGGCACAAAAACTGTATTGATTTTCTGCCTGGCATCCTGTCCTCCTGTTTGTCTGCTATACAATACAAGTAATACTGGAAACCGTCTGAGAGCAAGCAGTGCGGGCAGAGGAGAGAGCAGTGCAGCCCGGGGCAGGTGAACCAAAGGCCACAGAACGGGGCAGAGCTGAGCCTGGTCAGGAGGGACAGAATCCCAGGGCAGGTTCCTGACAGCCGCATTTCCCAACTTGGCTGGAGGCCGACCCTCACAGCTTCTGGGGAAAGAATGAAAACTGGAAGTTGAGTTCAAGTTTGCTTCTCAGATTTTTGGAACTACTATTGTGCACCAAAATACAGCAAACCTTTGCTTTTATGTTCTGTATTGAAAACATACCTGGAGCAGTCCTTTGAAGTGTCAGTGCATTAGAAGGTTTTTTTATTAATTTTTTCTAAGGTCTTATTCTAAACACAAAGCTTTGGATGAGAATTTAATATTCTAAAGCATATTTACTTTACAAGTGTCAGTTCTGTCTCTCATTGCACGTGTTCTGGGGAAGGGCTGAATTGGTTTGGTTGGGTGATTTTTTTTTTTTTCTTTGAAGTAATACTAAACCTACAGTTAGGAAAAATGTAACTTGGTTGCTGGAAGAAGCAACTAAGGCCATCACCACTGACAAACCTCATCAGCTAACCTTAAACTGCAGAGCTCAGCAAGATCCTTCAGCCTCCGTGTGACCGAGCCGGGGTGCTGCCAGCAGAGCGATGCCACGCACCTCCACCCGGGGAACACCAGCTGTGCTGTGCCATGCAGCCTGTACACAGAACCGTCAGTTACAGAAGGTCACATGTTAATTAGTACATTTATGTGTTAATTGTTAGTAGATCTTGCAGCCTTCACGGTATTTAAAGGTTGAACAAGAAGCCTACAGTGCTTGCGTGCTTCAGACACAGCGCAAACGCAGACCCAATGGAGTGCCTAGGAAGAAGCAGTGAGCAAGCCATGGGTTCCCCTTGATGACAGAGTACGTGTGGGAGCTGTGTGTGTCAGCAGTGTCTGCTTCTCTTCCACACTGTAAGCTTGGACTAGCAAGGGTGCTGGGTGCAGCTGGCTACCAGGCGTGATGGACACTGCTGCACCGGGCTGGGCCGCTGGGAGAATTTCATCAGAATTCGGAAAAGACCCACGTAGCAATCCAGAGGGGTGGAAATGCAGCTCCAGACAGCGGAAGAAACTCGTACTGTAACCCAACACCATGTGATGCTGAAGTGGTGGTAAAGGCAGAAAGTTTCTGAAAGCACAAAAACCACCATGAGGCAGCCACAAGCTGAGGTGTTAAAATACTGGAGAAGAC
>NW_010240949.1:0-3058 GCF_000690775.1 Eurypyga helias | reverse complement strand
AGATGTGCCAGCTGCAGACAGGAATTCTTGGTCACACACTTGCCTCCATCCGTACTCAGAAGCAGAAGCCGTGACAGACCAGCACCGTCCCTTTTGATGCAAGAATGCAAAAGCTGCACATCAGCTGGGACTATACGAGGTTGCCTTCTTCCGTATGACCTCACACTGGTAATCACTGTTGGAGGTCAAGATGATGTAGTGTTTCCTTGTCCTGTAAGTGGAATGTGGTCTATAGCTGTGAGTATATCCCCAAAGTTATAACGGACTTGCTTTCTTGTAGATTTGGTTCAATATGCAAGAATATGATTCCCCAGTGAGGATAAACTTTGATATCAGCAAACCAAAACTTTGGAAGTCCTTCTTTTCGAGAAGATTGCCATACCCTGGTCTCCACAGCATTCAGGTACTGACATATCTATTACAAACTCAATTTGAGGGGTTGAGATCACAGAACGTGTATAAAAAAAACAAACAAACAAACAAAACCCACACCAGTGAGGTCTTTGAAATCTGTGGTTAGGTAGATTTATGTAATAGCATTGGGTTTTTAAAAGCTTCTCTCAGACATTCTTTAAAACATGAAAGCAGGGCTATGGTGACCTATTTGGTTTTATACAGAATGAATGCACGTCTGTTGTCCCATGCAAGATCTGTGTTGAGCTGTGTAAGATCTCGGGACAAGAGTGAAGTGAATGGGACAAATCTTTACACAGCCAGATCCAAAGTAGCAGCTTGGTGTTACAAAGAAAATGCCAGCTTTTGTCTTACAGCTAGGAAGGCATCCGAATATCCTCAGTAAACAAACAGGAGGTTTTTCTAGTTTACCAAAGGTATAGGCAGTTGAAGTTTACTGGGAAAAGGAAACAGAGCAGCATTACACATGAACGTCTCCTTAACGTTTTTAATGTACCTTTGCTAAACAATGAATTATTTTAGCATAAATATGTACAAGTACCATCAAGGCAGTAACTCCTGAAGCTGTACAGCTGTAAGAGATTGCACTCTTTAATATTTGAACTGGTTCTTTATTGCTAGCCTGAAGAATTAGTTTATCGGCCATCGGACAAGGCGGCTGCGCTGGAACTACAGGGCAGGTAATTCCACATCCGGAACAAATGCTGTCAGTGCGAGTGCTGGTCGCTGTAGGTGCAGTATCTTCCTACCTCTCTTGAGCATATTCATACCTGGGTCCTAACAGCCTGCTTTGAGTGCTAGGAGTGGGCTAAAATCAGACACTGGAGCTTGCAGAGCTTTTAAAAATTTCCCCTCTTTAATAGAGAATACCAGATAGAAGTGCTGAAGCAGTGCTGTGCCGTTTCCTAATAAGTCAAGCTGCTGTAGGGGAATGAGAGGGGAGGGGGTGTAGACTAAAAAGGGGTAGAAGACCCTGGCTTCCCATTCTGTTACCGAACATGCAGGTCCCCCATAGCTACACTGGCGCTGCATTTCTGTGCTTTGGGGTAGGGGTAAACTTCCCTGAGGTCAGTTGTGTTCCCCAGAGTCAGTTCAGATGTCCAGTAAATACTAGAATTGTAATAGTCAGTGTATCTTATTGCAGGATTGAAAAAATATTAAAAGACAAGATTACAGAATGGAGACCAAGGCACATAACTCGTTGGAACAGATACTGTACCTCCACCCTACGTAACTTCCTGCCGCTGCTGGAACAAAACCAAGGCAGAGACGTGGAAGACGACCACCAGGCAGAGCTGCAGAAACAGCTAGGAGATTACAGGGTACAGTTGTGAACGTACATGGCTTGTGCAGGGGAGGAGGTATCTAAATCCCTGGGATTTATTGCTGCTTTGTGGTGTAGAAGGGTCCTAGGCCATTTCCTTCCTCTACTGCCAAAAGTCACCAGAGCTGCTACAGTCAAGGCAAACCACTGTAGTACTTTACTTACTTACTGAGTGAAGGAGCAATGATCTAATTGATCTCCTTTGTAGATGTTGGAGATGGCAACTTCCCGTTGAACATAAACTGGCCGCACTGTTCCTGTGTTACTGCAGTACCGCTCCAGTCCCTACCTCCATTACATCCGTTCACGTGCAGGCTCCCAGCATGGGATGCCTGTGGGGCGACTGCTGCATTAGCTCTCAAGTCTGGTCAGCAAGAACCTGGCACTGGTGCCAAGCAGCGCTGCAGTCTGCTTACAGCTGCAGGAGCGCGCACGAGAACATGCTTCACTTCAGTTGCCTACTCTCTGCGCCACTGTTTAAAGACAAGAAAATTTACTGAAGTATTCGCTGCAGCCACCAGCGTGCCCACCCTGCATTTCTTCCTCCAGGCTGCTCTAAGGGTTAGGTACTTCTGCCTGTCATGTACAACACAGGGCGCAGCGATACCATACGCAGCTATGGCAATTCTCAGTGTGAGCTGAGGTCCCTGTTGGACCTGAAATGCAGGAGCCCTCTGCCACCTCAAATCCCCAGCCAGTGGTGCTGGGTTTAGTCAACAAAGAGTTAACCCTTCTCTGCAGGGGCTCCTAGGAAGCTGTACCTGGATGCAGGGAGCAGCACTGATAAGTTCTTAGCTGGCACTGAGGAATGTCTGTACCAGTTTCAAGGTCTTTTCTCCGCTTCTGATACTGCAGCTGCGTTCCCAGCTCTTGCGGTCTCGCTACAGGTAGTGCTGGGACACACAGTTCAGGCACCTGACCCAAACTGACCAAGGGAGTGTTTCATGCCATAGTACATCATGCTCGGGGCAGAGGCGGGGAGGGGGTCCGGGAGCCTTTACTCTCTTCCTTACTCTTTTGTTTGTTTACTCCCGTACACTGGCTAACCCTCTCCCTGACTCCTGTGGTAGCTGCTTTGCTAACTCCTGTGAGGGAGTTGGTGGTTTTGTTTAGTTTTCCCGGCCATGCTATCACTGATAGGGTTCACTCGCTCAGGCTCTCTGGCTCTGACACTTCTCAGGAGCAGGTTGTACATCTGTAGGGAAGCAGTAAGCAATTGTATCATATTTGTATTGGGATGTATGGGATCATATTTTATCATAATGTATCGTATCATGATGTATTGTAGCATAATGTATCATATATGATACACTACATCAT
>NW_010240948.1:0-1382 GCF_000690775.1 Eurypyga helias | reverse complement strand
GGGAGGAGGGTAACGGCCTTACAGCGGAGCAGAGTCGTCCCGTCCGCTTCCACGTGGCTACAACATCACCACCTCAACTCCACATCACTCCTCCGAGCCGCCTGCGCTCCGCAGGGACAGACAGACAGCGTTTATCGCTGCTGATGACAGAGGACAGCAGCGTCCGGGCTGGACATCCAGTTCTCAGCAGCCAGAGCGTCGAGGTCAAGCACATCCGGAGAAGGCAGCACGCTGCGGCGTGACCTCGCACCGCTCCGCTCCCGGGCCCTCTAAGCCCCGGCCAGGCCGGCTCAGCGAGCGGGGAGAGGGCTCGCTGTCTTCCCGAGACTGGCCCAGGAGCAGGGAATCTGGCCAAGGTTACCGCCGTTCAGAGGTACCGAGAGTCCCCACAGGCCATGTACCTTCTCACAGTCCTTCAGGCTCAGCTGTTTTCTTCTTCTGAAAGGAAAAGGGTGAAAAAACAAATCAGGATTGTCTGCAGCACAAACAGCAGAGCTGCAAGCCACAGAGGCCTCTTGGCTATGGTGGCTACAGGGACATATCCATTACAAGGAGCATCCCATCATCTCCCTCTGTCCCCCTCCCTGGCCCTTGGGATGGGAAGGCGCAGCCTGCCAAGCCCGCTGGAGCTCGAGTTCCTGCTTTTTCCTGGATGAACAGAGACGGAGGGGAGCGCTCACTCCTCCCGCAGGCTCTCTGCCGCCCAGAGGGCTCCCTGGTTTGACCCTTCCAGGGAAAGGGATCTCTCCCGAGGGAGCAACATGGGAACGAGCCCCTCTTCGAGCCACCCCAATCCCAGCCAACCAAAGCCAGGGTGGCTCGAGACACAGCCCTGTCCCGCTCCAGCCCGGCATTCCGCAGGGATGAACGGCTCGGAACAGCTCTCCCCACGGTGCCCCGCTCCAGGGCTGCACGTACCTTCTTCTTCTTCTTGTGAAGCTCAGCAGAGCCGTCTGCTGTGGGCGCCCCTTCCGCAGACACCTTCTTGCCCTTCTTCTTTTCTTTTCCAGTCTTTTTTTCTGGGAGAGGGGAAAAAAAAGGTCAGCTCAGGGAAGGACTCGGGTATCTCCAGCCTCTGCGACGGGGCGCAGCGCGGTAGGAGCATCTCCAGGCACGTTCTGGATCACGCCCGAACCTGCGCAAGCGTTCCAGAGGGGGAAGTGGGCGAGGGCAGGGCCCCCCTACGAGGCAGCTCTGCCAAGGCTGTTCCTCCAGTCCCGCTGAGCCCGAGCGGTTTGATCCCATTATCCACACACTGGCGTGGGCAGAATTACATAGGATCCCCTTCTTCCCAGCTCCGGGGCAGGGCTTCGGTGCTGGAGTGGCTGAGACCAGCCGAGGGGGCCGGGTGGGGACCGGAGCAGCTCAGCATCCGGGGGGCC
>NW_010240947.1:0-5936 GCF_000690775.1 Eurypyga helias | reverse complement strand
CGCCGGGGGCTCTGGGTGCCCCTGGGAGGAACGGGCCGGGACAGCAGTGCCGGACAGGGGACAGCGAGCCGAAGAAAAGCGGGGACTCGGTTTCCACACAGAAAAAGTTGTGCTGAGGTTCGGATGTGAGGAATTTCATGATGTAGAAACTCATCTCTCCCTTTTATAGGGTACTGCTTTGAGAAACGTGGGCTGGGGCAGAGAAGGTGTTCTAAAAGATGGGAATTGCATCTTGCGATGAAAGACTTAACGGACCGTGTCCATCGCAGGGGACTGGGGACATGCAAAGGGTACTGCCACTGGGAGAGAACGCTGGGCGGCAGAAAGCTTGTGGTCGAGACAGCAATGGCTGGGGGTTCTGCCTGAGCTGCAGCAGGGCCAGACTCCCATCGTAACGCTCCCTTCTCGCCCCAACATCAATAAGGCAATTAATCACCTACGAAGGCAAACCACCCCATACGGGTCCTGGAGGTCTTGGATGGTTTTATGTACACGGCAGCTTCACTTGTCTCTCAGAAATACCCGTGTCTCTGGGGTAGAGATTTTAAGAATGTGTTTACTCCTTAATTTCAGGTGGCTCTGTCGCTCAGATTTTAAGTGGGCAGAAGGCAACTCTTGAAATAGTGACTGCAATCTTTAGGTACTGCCTCAGTCCCTCAAATCTGAAATTGGTTTGGGGTTTTAAATTTCTCTTACACTAACATTCAGAGCCATTGTTGCTATAATTTTCCTCCCTGCTTCTCCCATTTTCCAAAACTTGTCCATCACCAACTTTGAATAAATAGGTTACCTGACAGAGGGTAGGACCAAACAGCACGTCTGGATTGGGAACACTATTCCAGTAAGCTTCTTTCAAATACACCCAGAGTTTTCTCCGTGTGAGTGCACCAGGCAGGGGAACAGTCACTGCCTGCCCATGAAAAGCACCATTGGTGACTTGCCCTGAAGCCTCCGCAGCCAGAGCAGCCTAGCCCGGTGTGACAGCCGGCATCACATGGCCTTAACTGGGTACAGGTACAGATCACACAGATGGAGAGGAAGAAGGTAAAACAAATCCCCTGAAGCTGAGACACTGAGCAGGGAGCTGCACAACGCCAAGTAGCAGGAGATACCACTAGTAGCACTAAACTTTGTGCCACATCCAACTCAGCTGCAGACTGCCTCCTGTCACAACACCAATGCCTCAAAAAGAGACCAGCACCGAAGTTATCGCAACAAATAAAAACCAGCAGAAGCTTCCAGTCTAAACTGGCCGTTGTCAGTCCCATGATCCCCTTCTTACAATGTATGGTCATGTTCAGGACCAGGATGGGTTCACAGCTTCCTCAGAACTCATGGAAGGCCTTTAGCAAATCCTTTTAGCCTTGCTTTTCCAAAGTTTCCCATGTGTAAAATGTAACAAGGATCCTGCCTTCTGCTCGACAATAAGACTGTAATAACATTTGGTCCCTCTACTTGCTCCTGTAATGCAAATAAATCATTTTCGTTATGCTAACCCATAAAGTTCTATTTCATTTTCCCAGTTAGGGGGAAGCTTGTCTACCTGTGATAGTTCAGTCTCGCATCCTAAGTTATTGAGAGATACTCTCTCATGTTTATTCATTATTTTTAATAATTGGAAAGCAAGTTGGAGTCTTTGAGCTTTCATATTCCTACCTGCTATGCCTGAGATACTACAGTTCCAGCAGCTGATCAGTTTATGAGAGTGAGATCACTCAGCACCCTCCAAATGCTCCAGGAACATAACTAAGCTCTACTGAGCAGGCTTTTCTTCCACCGGCATGACAGAGCGTGATTTTATCTACTGCGGAACATCACACAAACCAGCGACGCTACTCCCCAGTAGCCTGGCTATCTATCGCAGCCCTGTGCGGTAACCGGAGCATGGCAAAGGTTTTCTGTCTCTCTGAGCCTCTTCAGGATGGCTCGTGAATGCAAAGCAAACAAAGGTACATTATCTCAGCAGGCACTGTATGACAGGCAGGGAAGACTCAAATGGTTCAACTATTGTTACCATGCTGCCTGCCCACGAATCCCACAGTGAGACTGATTCTCCCTGGAGAGGAAGTTCTTTTGCAGCCTGCATTTTGTAGGTGGACTTTCCCATATCAGTGGCAGATTAAAGGACACACATTTACGGGTTGAAAATGTTTATTTCTTCTTTGCTCTAGCTACAGTACAACAGAGCTGGTATATTTCTGCTGGACTACAGATTGTGTTTTGAGTTCAGCTGTAGTTCACAGTGCCGTAACACAAGTGAATACTTAAAATCCCTGGCCAAAAAATTGGAAGTTCATTGAAGCATGTATGCAAAAATATGTTTTAGAACACATGTCAGGAGTTAATGTTGATAGAAATAAAGGTAGCTGTCTAGCACACAGATAAACTTATTTGTATTCTTAAAAGGCACCTTATTGCCTATAATAAGAAAATCCAAGGTCACCTTCAGTATACACACAAAAGTTTTCCTCTCCTTCTTTGAGGGAACAGGGTCACAGTTGTCTGAACTCCTCAGATATACACTTTTTAAGCTTAAAAAATGCAAAATTCTCGAGTGGAAATTTAACTCTAAATGCAAGTCTGTGAGATGTTTTCAATGTTTGAGTCATTTTCCCCCTTCAGAGCTACTGACTGTCCATTTCAGCATAGTTTTCCTTAAAATTATTGTAACATTTACCACAGTTTGGTGACATTTACTAGCAACCTTAAGACCTTCCATTTGATTTTAACACAAGGATAAAATTCATATCACAGAGTAGCTAGTATACACCAAGAAATAATCTGATTTTACCTCTGGTTCTCCCAGTCTTTGTCTACAGGTGTCCTATAGCATGAGGGAGAACTTGGGAGACATATTGTGGCAGAATGGGGAAAGAAATTAAGCTATGAAAAAGTATCAGAAAAACATGTGAAGAAAGGTGTAACTATTTAAGAACTCAGGGGATGGACAAGTGACACAAGACTGGGGAAAGGCCGAAATGATGTCCATTTTCAAGAAGATATTGGGGAGGAGGAAAGGCTGAAGAATTACGTATCAGTGTAATTTCATTTGTTTGAGAAAGCAGAAGTACGGAAAATATTTGTAAAGACCTAGAAGATAACAGATGATTAAACAGTCAAGATGGATTTGCTGAGAACAAATTGCGTCGAGCAAATCTCATTTCCTCTTCCGACAGTCCTGTGGACCAAGGCAAAACAATACATGTCATTCATCTTGATGGTAGTGAAGCAGTTGGCATGGTCTCTCATAACATTTTCATGAGACAGATAAGGCAACCAAGTCCAGATGAAACTAATAGATTGGACAAAGAGGTGGGTTTGCTGTTAAATGGAAGGGTGCAGAGAACAGGAGAGCCACAAGTGCCTACCCTCACTCCCGTACTATTTAATAATACCCTAAATCACCATGTTGAGACCACCCGTAAATTCCCAGACTGTACCTACCTCAGAGACACTGTGACACTTACCTAATTCACAGATTCACAGAGTGGTAAAGGTTGGAAGGGACCTCTAGAGATCACCTAGTCCAAGCCCCTTGCCAGAGCAGGGTCACCTAGAGTAGATCACACAGGAACAAGTCCAGGCAGCTTTTGAAAGTCTCCAGGGAAGGAGACACCACCACCTCTCTGGGCAGCCTGTTCCAGTGCTCTGTCACCTCACAGTGAAGAAGTGTTTCCTCATGTTCTGGCTGAACCTTCTGTTTTCCAGTTTATGGCCATTCAAAAATTCAAACAGGTCGTGGCACAGGGAGAGCTACTTACAGATGACCAGCTGCACAAATACAAGGGAAGGCAGAGCTCACTTGGAGGGAGTCAGAAGTTAGAGAACATCACCTGTGACCATTCGGTCTGCCCTGGAACTCTGCGAACACCTGAAAAGCGCTTGCATGATGTACTGCGAGATCTACAAACGCATCCTCCAAACGGACTAGCCAAGCAGCTGCCACCAGACAGACATGCCTTCCAACAGGACATAGCCCAGCTAGTATATTATTCACAAACCTTTAAAAAGTGCCTTCCAACATTTATAAATCCATGATTTTAACAAACTTGCTGTATGTATATACTCAGGTACATACCTCACGGTAAAAAAAACACGTGGTATGATCGATCTGGCTAAAAGAACTGGTTAATTCTGAAATGTATCAGCTCCTTTATGTGGTTCGCTGCACAAATTAATCATACCAGAATAAAAGATGCAGCAGCACAGGGAAAAGAACAACGAACTGGTGGTGCCACTTTTGGTAGCAGCAGCTGTAGTGTTTTGCTGCTGCTTGAGGAATTACCAAGTCCCTGAACCCAAATAGCTGTACTTTAAAGACTTTCTTGGTCTCCTGCATCAGTTACTTAAACAGTAAAACCTGAAGAAGGGGTGGAAGCTCCCCAAGACCAATGCCCAAAGGTGCCATGGACCCGTGTAACCTAAAGGACATCCAGACCAATTCATACATTGAGAGTGTTTTAGAAAAAATTTCTCGTGTTGCATCTCGTTGAATGATGACATGAAACACAACAGCTGAATATAAGTTGCTCATATGTAAAACAAATACTTTTGGAATCAGGTCTAAATGGGCACTTTAAAAGTGTCATCTTCAATACAGAAGGTTAATTTATTTCTAGCATGATCTGAGACACCATCAAGAATGGCTGTCATCATGCCAAATGGGGTCAGGCTGGGGTGGAGGTGGAGGTAACCTTCCTCATAGCAGCTGTGCTCTGGGTTTGTGCACAATGCAGTGTTGGTAACACATCCATGCTTTGGCTGGTGCGGCCTGCACAGCGCTGGAGCTTCCTCGCTCCTTGCCCTGGAGGTTGAGAGCAGACATGGCCAGGACAGCTGACCCAGACTGAGCAGAGGGAGATTCCATACCACACGCCATTGTGCCCAGCAATAAAAGCTCGGGGAAAGGAGGAGGAAGCAGGGACAATTATGGTAATGGCATTTATCTTTCCAAGGAATCATAGAGCCACAGAATGGTTTGGGTTGGAAGGGACCTTAAAGATCACCTAGTTCCAATCCCCTGCCATGGGCAGGGACACACTCCACTAGACCAGGCTGGTCTAGGAACCCGTGTGGAGTCCTTGCTTTCCAGGAAGTGCCTGGGCATCTGTCTGCCAACAGGCAGTAATAAATGAAATCCTCTTTGTGCTTTGCTTGCAGGAGCAGCATTTGCTTTCCCTGTTAAACTGCCATTGCCTCAATCTGTGAGCCTTCTTGCCTTCCTTTTATTTTCTCCCCATCCCATGGGAGAGAAGACCGGGTAAGAGGCTGGGTGGGTGCTTGGCTGCTGGCCAGGGCCAACCACACCACAGAGGGAGAGGACACAAGTGACTACCTTCTGCTGAACTGCTAGTCTGGTTAAAAAAAAAATAGCTCTACACCGTGGGGCACTGCAGTTAGTTGGTTAGTAACAGGATACATACGCAGAAACAGTCTAAGAACTAATGTTCAGGTAGGGCCCACGTAGCCAGTATAATCAAAATAGATACTATAACCGCATTCCTTCAAAACATAACCCACCTAGAAGACTTCATGTATTTGAATTACATGGACAGTTTGAAATATATATTAGATTCAATTATGAAATTCATTTTGGATGAGGCAAAACCTGACATACTACAACATATTTTTTGTTCGCAATTCATCAGAAAAATTCAATTTGTGCAAAAGATTTATTGATTCGACGTGAAAAAACAGCACACATTCTTTAAAAAAAATAAAAATTTAAATCCCCACTTAAATGAAAAATTAACTTCAAGCTTCATTTATACGAGGCCTGCATTGCACAAGTATCACTTAACTGAATAGCAGACATTATCGAGTCCCACTAAACATGAAGCACAGTTATCTTCTAACGCCCTTAAAAAAAAGCATTTGAAAGCATCTTTAAATCAAATATAATAGCACACATATGAAGTGCAAGGTCCTGCACCTGG
>NW_010240946.1:0-418 GCF_000690775.1 Eurypyga helias | reverse complement strand
TTAAACCCCTCCCAGGGAGCGCGAGCAGTCAGGGCATGGTGTGGCAGTTCACACAGGCAGAGCGAGCATGCCGCCATGGTGACCACTCGGAGGAAAGCCACTGCTAGGAGGAACGCAGCAACCCAGAAAGTCCTCCCACTCGGGGATGCAGCTGTCCAGGTCTCTGGCTGCAGGGAGTGTCTCAGCCTGTCCCTCGTACCTGCGGGCAACAGACATCCTGCATGAGGTGTGAACAGGTCAATGATCTGCTCAGCAGGGTGGCAGAGCTGAAGGGGGAAGTGGAGAGGCTGAGGAGTATGAGGGAGTGCGAGAATGGAAAGAAGCTCCATTACCTGCCACACCAAAGGAAAAAGCAACAGATTCAGGGCACACAGCTGACAGTTGATCCAATAACCTCTTGCCATTGGGCAGAGGGAAG
>NW_010240945.1:0-226 GCF_000690775.1 Eurypyga helias | reverse complement strand
CCTCTTCCCACAGCCTTGGTAGGCATGTAACTTTGTCCTCACAAAGTCTGGTGGAGGAATGAGCCCTTCAAGCTGCTTACCAGAGAAGCCTGTTGAGTCTAAGAAAGAGTTGGCTCCAGAGCTCCCACCCCAAAACACAGCTTTTTTGGCCACACATGGACAAAACACCACTGACCAGACAAAATGGGGTCAGATTTTCCCTGGCGAGCACCAAAGCATGGCGGAG
>NW_010240944.1:19601-29958 GCF_000690775.1 Eurypyga helias | reverse complement strand
ACCATTCCGTGATTCTATGATCATCGCCTGTCAGCTCCTGGATGCTGTCTGCACTCCTGGAGCTCATGAGCTGGGTGATGCCGCAGTCCCATCAGCAACGACCACCGTAATGACAACCCCCTGCCTTCACTGCTGTTCTCTAGAGAAATGATTAGCAGAGTTCTGACCCTTAATCAACGGCCCTCACAGCAGCTCAAGAACAAACAGCTTATTCTACAAACCTCTGCAAGAGGTGTGATTTTTTTCTCTTATTTAAGGCAGGCCTGCACCTCTCCCACTCCTTAACACGTGGCTTGCAGAGGTACCAGGGAGAGAACAGAGCCCCAGGTCATCTTTACTACACCCCTGGGAAGAAAATTGTTTGTAGAAGGCAGATCAGCCTTAAGACAAGACGAAACCACCCTTCCAATTCCAAATTCTGGAGCCACCTTACCTTGCATAATGTCATCGTGCCAACAGTAGGTAAACTGGCCATCCTCCCCACACACGTCCAGGCCACCGAGGTAAATTTTATCTGGCTGACAGTCTTTGAGCTCAATGAGCTTCCCTAAGCCAGTCAGGAATTCCGTGTAGCGATAGGAGCCGTGCTCGTTTGACAGGATCGCGATCTCGTTGTTGCTCTAGGAAACAGGAACGTGGGCGTCCCCGGCTTAATGCTGGGAGCGCTCCAGTGATTCCGTTATTACCCTCCTGGAAGGGCTTCACGCAGACACCGATTTTTAGGGCACTAAACTAAGGAAAAGCAAGGCTGCTGCAGGAGCAGGACAAATCTCACAGCTGGAGTAGAGGTGCCTGGCCTTCTGCTGAGACATGACCCTCGAGGGGCGTCTGCACTCACCTGGCCTTCCCCAACGTAGAGCACTGCAATCTTGTGTGTGTCGTAAGAAGGAATTTGATCCAGGAGCTGCACCGATCTTTCGAACGTCTACAATCAAAACATCGGTCACACCTTTAAAAACTTACACCCACTGCCCTCCCTAAAAGCCTTCAGAACAACGCCAGCAGCGAGCAGAGATTCCTGACCTTCCCTGGTGTCTTCATGTCTGCTGCCCTACCCGGTTCTGCAAGGGCCCGTGCAACATCGGCCCAAGGCACGGGGCAGCGCTACCTGGCATCTGGCACCGCGCCTTCCCGGCTTTACGCTCCAGCAAGGTTCAGCTGGCAGAGGGCACGGCGCAGATGCACGTGCTGTGACAAACCACGTTGCACCCTCACTGAAGCTTCGGGCATGAGAAACTGCCACGGCTCTCGCTCCGAAGAACCTTTCTAAGAGGGCACGGCGCAGATGCACGTGCCGTGACAAACCACGTCGTACCCTCACTGAAGCTTCAGGCATGAGAAACTGCCACAGCTCTCACTCCGAAGAACCTTTCTGAGCACAAGGCATCACCTCATCTCACCTGGGCTCCCCACTGCCCAACCACCCGAGCCTGAAGTTAAGGGAGGCTATCAGCAGGAGGCTGTGGGACTCAGTTCACAAGAATCCCAGCGCTTCTCCGGGAAGCTTATGATTCCTCATACAGCCACAGAAAGCTGCTGGGCCGCTCCCCGTTACACAGCGGGTGACGGCTCTGCCTAGTGACGTTCTGCCAGTATCACCTAACGCTCAGCTCTCATCCTGCGCTCTCCCACCAGCAAAATCCCAAACTCCTTCCGCTGGGATTCTGAAACAGCACCAGCCACATCTCCCAGTATTACAGATTCAACCCAGAGCCATAAAGCAGGAGCCACCAGGACTGGGGTACAGAAAATGTCCATCTGTCGCAGCGTTGGCAGGAGACAACTTCAAACTGCACCGAGCTGGACATTCACTGTTATCATTCATGTTCAAAAAAGGGAACGAGGTTAGAAAAATGAACTACAAGAATTAAACCAAAATTCCTTTCTTACCTCATTTGGCAACAGAAGGGGCTTGTTGTTTTCATCACCGAAGAATGGGGAGTGGTACAACTGTAAAAACACAAAGCTAAGGGAGAGAGAGGGGAAAAAGTCCTGTTACCATAAAAATCAAGTCAATTGTGACCTGTTGTATGCAAGAACATTACACAGAGGAGAAAAAGAGGAGCAACTAACGTGCTAAGTGAGTATTACTCATCTTCTAGAGACGCCCCAGGTGCCTGGACTACCTGTGATGTGTCAGAGCCCTGTCGCAAAAGCCAGCGGTTATGTCGAGGAGCGGCAGCTGCTCGAGTTCCCTGCTCAAAAGGCAACCTCCGACAGGCCGGAGGAGCGGGATGCACCCCCGCCTGACAGCTACGGGGGCACAGGAACGGCGTTACAGACATTTGCACTTTACCTGCCCTCAGCAAGATGAAAACTGTCTCATCGTGTCATTTTGGGCAACTACCAATACCTACAGTTCAAAAAGCAACTATTATAACCCCTTCTCCTTAGTATTTTGCACATTCCATTTCTTGCTCTAAGAGTGGCAATTCATCCCCTTCAAGGCAGAATTAACTCGAGGTGGCTGCGTTCAAGCCACACGTGCATCTGCACCCTAAACTGGGACGGATTAAGGACATGAGGAAACCGTTTATCTATTTCTTTCACCCTTTAAGAGGCCCACTTCCTAGATCACAAAGTTAATCGGGTGGTAGTGGGTTCAACACATCTGTATTAGCTCCTGAAAAACCCAAATAATTAATCTTTCCTTGTAATCAGACGCTGGTTTGTAGACCCCACAAAACCACCAGACCACTCCAAACGAATCCAGCCAGGGCTGCAGCAATTCTGAGCTCCCCATTTCCAGCTTCAGATAAGCCCCTCCACCCACCTTGGGTTTATTCCGGGAACTTTCTCGGTGTTGGAGGCTGCTGTTCTGCCCTTGAAGGCATCTCTCTCGATCCTTTTTCCCCTCCTTGATGGGGCTGAGTCAGAGATGGTGTATCCTCGGGGCCGGTGCCCGGAGGGGGAGCGAGGTGAGGTGACAGGTCCGGTGCCATCCAACCCGCCCGACCCAGTCACCCTGGCATCCTCCCCCTTGCCCAGCCAACTGCCCAGCCCTTCCCCTTCCAGGTTCCCAGACTGGGATTTGGATTTCACTTCTGTGCTCAGCCTCCTTGTCACTTCTCTGCCATTTGCATCTTTGAGGACTTCCTGCAGCGTCTGCAGCTCGGGGGAAGAACTCGACTTGCTAAGCGGCTGGGATGGCTGGAAGGAAAGCTCCTCCAGCGTCCGGCCGTCCTCCGGCAGGACTCTCCCAATGGGAATTCCACCCTCCACCAGGTCTTCTGACTTGAGAGATTTTTCGTCTTGGCTGGAGGTCGAGGAGGACTTAAAGAGGGAGAAACAAGGATGAACAGTTTTCCTGATACACAAAACAAAAGCTGACAGGTGACGCTTGAGACACCCCGACGCTTCCAGCGGAAGGTGGGCAGGGGGGTGCCAAGCTCAAGGCGACGCAGATCGAGGACGCTGCGTAAAACAGGTATTTCCTGCGCCGCCCTGTGTGTGCCCTCCCTGAGAAGCCAAACGCTCCATCACCGCGGCGCGCGCCTCGCGGTATCGTTACTGCGTTCGGAGGGCACCAAGGGGGACTCGGCTGAGCACAGACACCCGTCCCATCACACAGTCTGAACTGGTTAACCTGCTGCTTCTTACCCTGCTGTAAGACTCCTGGGGTTTACCAAACCTTTCCTCGCTCAGGACTTGTTCAGAACACGACGTCTCGATGTCCTCGCTCTCCGGAGACTCAGCAGGGGACTCGGTTTCCTTTAGCTCCGTTTCCAACGGGCTCCCTTCCTCCAGCACCACCGCAGATTCTAGTGAGACACAAGGCAGAACAACTGAAGCGTGTGGAGAGGCACGGCCTGGCAGGCCCCCATCCTCTCCTCTGAAGTACCAGCCTTTTCCCTATGGGATTTCAACGGAAGGCCATATGGAATGAGTGCTCTGGGTCTTTGATTTCTTGTCATGTCAGACTTGCTCTTGGCTCCCCTCTTGTACAGAATAACTGGTCACCTTACCCTCACAGCAAAGGGCTGCGTCTGCTTTGGTCAAAAATAAGTGCAGTTGTTTCCAATTGTTACTGATGAACAAGCAGGGGAGGGAATGAGGAAATGGGACCTTGTACACCAATGCTCAGGTATCAGGACAGACAGGAACTACAGAGATGTGAGAAAGTACAAGACTCGCATTAAAGGTTGGTCATTATCCAGGCAATGAAGACATCAGTTCTATGCAAGTGTGCACAAAGGCTTTTCTTTTATTGAAATGCAACGCTCCTGTGCCTTGTAGCGGCCTAGAAGGAGGTAGAAAATTTGACTAGGAGCCATTTACTTGCAGTTTGGCAGTTTTCCTAGTATGTCTCAGTAGAAGCAAAACAATTCAGCCCTAGACATGAAAGGACGAGAGAGCAAGAGTAGTACATGCACTGCAGCAATACTGGGAAACCTGCACGTGGCATCTGACCAGACACATGGTTAATGAAACCACACTGACAAGAAAGCTCCGTGGAAGCCCTGCCTACGGTGGAGGAGGTTATCGCAGCACTTAACGTTGTCTCTACTCCAGGCAGTGACCCTGAACAGGAATGAGTCTGACCAAAGGCTCCTCTTGGCCTTGCTTTTTTGTCCTGAGGAAAAGGCTGGAGAACAGGAGGCTTCCCATTACGCACACAAGGGACTGGAAGACCAATCTGAAAGGCCAAGATTTGTTTTCCAAAGTAAAATTAAAAAACATAATGAATCAGCACACACAAAAAAATAAAATCAGCAAAATTAAAAAAAAATTAAAAAGATCACTAAAGCAGCTTTTCCTGGATTGATTTCAGCTCGCAGGACCAAAGTTATTCCGAAGAAGCAATTAAGAGTTAGCATTGCACACATATACCTTCTAAAAAACAACCAAACCAAACCAAACAAACCCAAAACAACGTGCTGATCTGGTTAGCTGTCCAAGCCAGAACACACCTGCACATATCCAGAGTTTCCAAGCTTCCCGTGCTCTTACACTACTGCCAAGATTGCTGGTGCTTTTACATAATGGGAGCACTCGCTAATAATGCTTTAGGTGGGAAGAGAATTAATATGAGCGGAGAGGAGAAGTACAGAAGAACATTTTCCTGCAGCATCTCTGTGTGGCTTTAAGAGACCCGTGTCGACAACGACCCGCAGTTACGCCCTGCTGCTCGACAGGGAATTTTCCAGGGAAGGAAAGAAGGCAGGAGGACACCTCAACCCTCTAGCTGAAATCACAGATCATTGCAGATTATCAAAGCAGTGCGGGCGGTGTGCTCAGAGGGTAATGCAATCACATCTCCAATTTTACCGGGTTTAACTACAACTTTAACTTCCCCCTGAAATATATTTCTGCTTTTTTTATTTAGGAAAACTTTCAACCAGCGTCCGTTTTAACATCAAACTTAGATATCTGCCAGATACATATGAGCTTTTTTTATCCGTTCGGTGTCCAATTTTGGCAGACTTCTGTGGGCTGAGCAGCGTGGGATGCAGGGTAGCTTGTCCTGTAGCACACTATGCTTTTCCCCGAAGTGGAAGCTTTTATAATTAGCAGAACACAAAGCCAATTGTAAAACGAAGCTGAAAATAAATAATTCAATTAATCCAGGCACTCTGACATTTTGACAGGTCGTTTAACACTGAGCCTCGTGACTCCCAATCCACCCCAGCTAAAGCAAAAGCTGCTTTAAGAAATTGTCTGCACTTGCAAATGTTGGATCTGGCTTGGACTTCTTCATGCTAGTCAAGATCCCATTTGGAGAGTAATGAGACTGGGTACAGACAGGAGACATGGAAGGGGGAAATGAAGTATGAGGGATACATTTTCTATGAATCAGAGGTGTTCTTCTATGGCAATACTGTTGTGGTTTGTTTTTTTTTTCCTTAAAGATATATAAATATACCTGCCCAGGATATGCTCCTGTGCAACTTCCCTTGACAACTGGACTGGTACATGGAAGAGAAAGAGGCCACTGCAAAGGGAAATCAAGTGAGCAGCTACATCAAAAGGAAGGAGAGACTATATGAAAATAAAATAAAAATTAAAAAGCACAGAGTTTAAAATGTAACCAAGAGCCTATTTTAAATCAAACAGATAAATAAATAAAAACAAAGGAAAGAACAAGCTGGGATAAGCTGACTAGATGCCAAAGGGATACTCTAAGGGTACAAGGTCTCAACACGAGTAAGGAGGCATAAATACGTTCAAACAACGCCGACTCAAACCGCTCTCTTTGAATAACGTGAGTCTTGGGAAGAGAAAATTCCTTAGGGAAACCCTAGCACAGGCAGGAATCCACTCGGAGCTCTTCCTGAGCTACACACCTTTGGAAAACGACCGTTCTTAAACCCACGGAAGGGTCTGAAGAGTTGAAATATGGGTAAAGAGTCACACGGTTTTAACCTCTGAAGGGGAAGGACCCCACGCATATGACAGCCTGAGCGCAATGCTTCTCCAAAATCCGCCAGCCAGCTCTGGCAAGTCTAGTGGAGAAGTGGTAACAAGAACGTGGCCAAAATTACTTCCTCGGGCTGCCAGAGCAGCGGCATTCAAGCGGGTGCTTCCCTCACCTGATCACTCAGCACCTTCGCACCACCAATTCCTACGAGTCAGTAAGAGTGTTCACAGATAAATGTTTTTGAAAGATAATTTTCACTAAAATTTTGCATTCACACATTCTGAAATCCTAAAATCCCATCCTGCCCTGCTTAAAACAAACCTGAAAACCCGCATTTTCACCCAATTTCCAAACACGCCGTTCCACTGATGCCACCTCCCCAGAAAAACCTTGTCTGCTGTTACCACCGCTCAGATCTGATGGCGCTTGCGGTGCCGAGATCCTCAGCGTCAGATGTTGCTGATAAGAGCTCTGAGCAGGGATTACATAAAGCTCTAAAAATTTCAGCTGTTGGCCAGAACTAACAGCTCTTTTGGAAGTGGACTAGACCCAGAGTAAAGCAGGAAAAGTCCCGGCCACTACGTGACAATAAAGCCATGAAAAGAAACTCGAGTGACTCAACGGCACCAGTCTGAAGGCTCAACAGACCTTTTGAGGGGGGGAACAAACCCGCAGCCAACAGGATTTGATTTCTGCTGCCCCACGCTGTTAAAGACGGTGACGACGAACTGACCCTGGCTGGCAAGGTGTGCAATAGGCCATTCTCCCGGGAGAATGCTCTTAGTGCCCAACACGAACTCCCATACTGAAGACAAATGGAAATGGAAACGCCGCATGGGAAGATCCATCCACGTGTGGGATGCCCAGATCAGCCCCAAACACGTGGAAGAGGGAAAAGAGCCATGACTTTGTTCATTTTCGTTTGGGAAACAGTTAGCATGAAACACACGACTCCTCCAAAGAGGCTCCATCGCTCCTCTCTTTCTTCTCTTTAAGAAAGCGAGGTGCTTTTCCGATGGAACATCGGAAGGAGGAAGGGAATTTTTCCCTGAAAACTTGCAGGGACAAGAACCGATTCCCCTTCTCATCGCCCTGTGATTCCTCATGCTGCTAACTGCTGTTCTAGCAGACCTGCAGTAACTCCAGCAGCTGTCAGGGAGGCCAGTGACAGCCAGGCTGGGCGCGCTGCTGGCCGGACATCTCTCACCTGTGTTGGAACGCTGGAGAAGAGAGGGTTTGGCTGTCCCGGTGGCCAAGCTGGAGGAGGGGACAGAGAGGGATTTATATAGAGCCGTTTCTCGGTGTTCTTTGAAACGCTCTGCAGCCATGAGCGCGTTAGAGAGCTCTTGCAGGGGCATATTGTTAATATCGGAAGAAAACGGACTCAGCGGGTTCTCCAGACTCATTAGCCAGCTTGTGTTACCTGGTGAGAGAAAATTAGGGAAGAGAATTATTAGATACTCCCAACTCCAGAAAGTTTGCATGACTCACATCAAGAAAAGCACACATTGGTCTGGATTTTGCAAGTAAAAATCCCAACAGACCGAGCTCTCCCTGACGCGTGGCCGAGTCACTTGATTAATTCCCCGTTCTGGTAAGTAGCTCCCAGTGCTTCCCCCAAGCTCTTCGACAGTCATCCTTGTAACTCACTACTACAGCAGATTCCCAAAAGGCATCCAAACCACTCAGGTATTTTAATTAATGACACCGGGTCAGTTATTTTCTCATGAAGCAGCTTTCAGCTGAAACAGACAATTCCCCGTTAGTGCTGTCTAACGTACCAGCAGCCGGGAATTCTGACCTCGCATGTGGCACTCCTCCACCCCTAACAGCAGACACAACTATGCAGCTGCTCTAGCCATAAGCCTCATTCCTCACCCATCTAGCACGGGAAGCTAAAACACAGCCCAGACAGATTTTCAAGCCCACAGAGCAGTGTAAAAACGGGAAATGCAACGCAGGGGTGGCATCCTCCAGCCCTATTTCAGTCACAAGGCTGAATATACAAATTTAAGTCCTTGCTTCAATCTTTTCACAGGTTTTTGGTAGTTTTAAAACACAAAGAGTTATTTCAAAGAATAAAGTATCAGCTGGTTTAGTTTCAAGAGGCAGTAAGCAATAGAGAGATCCATTTGCAACTAAATCTGGCTTTTCCTTCTTCAACCAGCCTGCGGTTTCTTAGCAAGTCCAAAGAGCTCATTCCGCTCTCAGGCAGCCATACCTGTGGGCCTGCGCACCAGGATTTCTGCCCATCCCTGTGTCAGCAGCGGGACATACGCAGCTAAGTTGGCTTTTTCTTTCTGCAGAGGTGTCTGTGGAGCAGGACTAGTCTTCTCCGATCGAGGTGCAGCAGCAGGAGGACCCTGTGTGCCTTGGGAAGTCGAGCCACTAGGAAAATGGGAGGTTGAGCTGTCTAAGGCACCAACACGCAAGGCATGACCACCTAGTGAGACACAAAAAGCAGAAGGGAGAGCCATGCTCAATTAGCACTGAAAATACCTCAGAAGCAATAAGTCTTTTAAGCTCCCCTAGCAGCCGCACACACGATATTGGGAACCGCAGAGAACTTCACCTTCCATGTGTTTCTTATAAACCAGGACCTTACAGAAACACAGGTGATTCTCACTGCAAGTGCTCACCACTCATCCAATCTCCAGAGCTTTCCTGCTCGGAGAGGCAAGCAGGAGGAGCACCACCACCCCAGAGGCCAGCTCTGCTGCCACCTGCTCCTCACTAAATAGCAGACAGGCCCAGACTCTCAAATTAGGTTAGAGAGGAGTCTCTTCAGTAGGCAGGTGGACACTTAAGCCTGCGACACGGACCCAGAAATGGCAGTAAGAGTCCAGGACAGGGATTTACCAGACATGGATCGGACTCTGTTGCGAGAGCTTCTGCAAACCTGCTGCCCAGCTTGAGATTCCAGTTTTGCTGGAGCTTCTTTCGTTTGTCTCACTTGCAAAACAGGGTCTGAGCTGTGGAAAAAGAAGATATTGATGATACTGAGAGAGGAATCTGTAGTGATGGGACAAGGGGCGATGGGTTTAAATGGAAAGAGGGAGATTGAGATGGGACATGAGAAAGAAATTCTTCCTGCAGAGGGTGGGGAGGCACTGGGACAGGTTGCCCAGAGAAGCTGTGGATGCCCCATCCCTGGAAGTGTCCAAGGCCAGGCTGGATGAGGCTTGGAGCAACCTGGTCTAGCGGAAGGTGTCCCTGCCCATGGCAGGGGGTGGGGCTGGGGGAGCTTTAAGGTCCCTTCACACCCAAACCGTTCTATGAATCAGGCAAGCTGGATAAATAAGACTTTCCTCTTTTGGTAAGAGGAAAACCTAAAAAGATGCCCTGTAACAGTGGTTTAAGTGACCACTGGGTGGTAATTTCTAGAAAAGGGAACAAAAATTACCTTGATTCTGTGCTGCTTTGGAGCTCTACAGAGTCTAGGCCTAGCAGGGACCTTGTTCCTGTTCCAACGCTTGTAGTGATGGTCACCAGCTTGTTACCAACCAGCCACGTCTTTGTCCTTCCTCCAGCCAACAGAAACTCACCCACAGGAGACCTAGAAAACACGTCTGTGATGAACGGAGCTCTCAGACCGCAGAGCCTACACAGGGGGCTTATTTCCTGTACCGGTGTAGGGGGTACTCCCTGCTTTCCTTCCATATGGCACTTTAAACATAGCCCCAGGCGTTAACATCCATGTTATCCATCAGAACAATGGATGAGCTGCATTTAATACCAAATGACGGCAGCACTACTGGACACGCCTTCCAGATGATGAACGGAGCTCTCAGACCGCAGAGCCTACACAGGGGGCTTATTTCCTGTACCGGTGTAGGGGGTACTCCCTGCTTTCCTTCCATATGGCACTTTAAACATAGCCCCAGGCGTTAACATCCATGTTATCCATCAGAACAATGGATGAGCTGCATTTAATACCAAATGACGGCAGCACTACTGGACACGCCTTCCAGAGCTGTCTACTTCAATCCCCTCTAGTTC
>NW_010240944.1:10735-19589 GCF_000690775.1 Eurypyga helias | reverse complement strand
GGCTAGCAGGAAAAGCAAATGCCCTCCCTTTGAAGGCAGCTGGCACGACACTCAGTTCTGGAGCGAAGCCTGTGATTACCCAGCAAGGACACGGAGCAAAGCGCCGCTCACGGACGGCACACCTCCAGCCATCCCCTCCTGGACGCAAGGCTGAGGCAATCCGGGTTGGCTCCAACGGAATTCTCTCGTCTCGCATTTAGCCAAGGCAGATTTTATCTGTGACGAACAGCGTCAGAGCCAGGGCCTGCCAGAACCTCAAACGTACCACGATAATTTTCCACTAATAAAGTGAAATACGAGCCTCAAACAAAACTGACCCCTACCTCTTCGGCACCGCTGTGAAGTTCGAAAAGACGTATCGCGCCATCATATCCAGGCAGGTCTCGGTGAGTTCCAGGTGGAGATTTTTTAAGTTGTCATCAGCCTGAGCCATTGAATTTTCATCAGCAGAGCCCAGGCTTGAACTAGTGATGGATGTTTGTATCCGACTAGAAGAGAAGGTTTCCAACTGACAGACCACATTGCAAAAAGCTTGTCCCTGCCACCCGAAAGTGCGATGCAGAACAACCGGCGATACATGCACGTTCCAGATCAGAGAGGTGGCCAGACACGAAACCCAGGACATAATAAATGTATTTTTGGATCAGCCTCACATTGTGCTTTGTAAGTTGTCATTGCAGAAAGCGTGTTTTTACCTCGAGAGACTGAGAAACATTTAAATGTCTGTCAACTGACGAGGCCAGGCCAGCGCTCTCTGATGTTGGTGGCCCACGGGCAAGTGCACCAAGCAAATAGTGAGCGGCAGCACCATGCTTTGGGTCTGTTATTCTATAGCGAGGGCAAGCATCCCGCGACCTGCACCGTTTCCCAGGCAAAGTGTTGCCCGTGAGCCGTAAATCGTTGCCCTCTAGACTTTATAATTCTGCAGTTTGCTTTTTCTCTGTTGCATCCCTTCCACACACCGATTTTTTCCCCCTCCAAATTCAATAGCTACGTAAAACCTAATTTAACTTGAAATAGAAAAAAATTGCAGTCTGAACAGGAAATCAGCACAAAAAAATAGGAGGCACCTCCGCCTTCCAATCCCCCAAGTCAGCAATGCAGCGGCATTTTACAGCGCCGACGCCTTGTGCCACTGCAGTACAGACTAAGCCGAGGTACAGCCAAATTTTTTATGATGTAACAACTTCTTTGGCATCATTAAGGGTAATTACCTGAACTTTTAGTTGCTATCATTTACATATAAATACAAGAGACAAAAATCCCCTAATAGGTTAATGGGGATATCAGAGAATAAAGTGCCAGAACTGTATTTGGAATTCAGTCACTCCGGTGTCTTTGCCCCTAAACACCGTCTAGTTATAGTTAAAACCAGAAACAGCAAATCAGTCCCACTGACAGCAAGCCCTACAGGTTATGGCACGAATCTGCGGGTTCAGGCTTTAAACCAGCACGTTACAGGCAGCAGGTTAACACGTGAGGGAAGTGATCCAGAAATACGATTTAAAACTAGCATAAAGTGTTTCCTCTTTCCTGTGAGCAATCCAAACTGGTTTTCTTTAGTCGTGAAGGCAGTGGCTTCACACGGGCTGAGCACACGTTTCGCTGCTCCACAGAAAGGCAAATTAAGGTTTTCATAGCATCGTCCTTTAGGCCAGAATACTTCCGTCAGCCCCCTTTGCCTCAAAGAACAAACCCTGAACTGAGGCCAGAGCTACTCCTCGTAGGACCGGTACACAAGTGTGCAGAGTACCAAAAGCCTCTCCTGGGGCACATCACTGCTTAGAAGGCTGAAGCTTTAGTGCATTTTAACCAGGACTCGCACAGAATGCAACCTTTTTCCTGTTTTTGTTTGTTTATTTTTCTCCCCCTTCACCATCTTTACTTCGAAAAGAGAAATTTTTGTTGCTAAAGCACCAGAGAATAGGGTAAAGCAACCAAAGACAACACAGGGTGTAAGGTGACAACCCAACAGCCGGCGTTGGGGAGCCACAAGACATCCATGACACCTTCCCAAAACCTTCCACTGCGGCCACGGCCGGTTTTTCATTGCGTAACGAAGTCATGCAAGCGTCCCGCATGCAAATCCACCCTGCCTCCACCCACCCCTGCCGTAAAATTGCCAAGTGCTTGGATTCTCCCCATTTAAAGTGCCTCTACCTGCGGACCACATGTTCAGACACACTGATGCTGCGGGATCGGAAGGCATCAACTGCAGAGGATTCTTTCAGCTCTTTCACTGGAGGAGAGTTATTCAAGCCTTGCTTTGCATTTTTGGCTAGTCTTAAACTACTAGGTGGAGAAGCACCAAGCCCCAAAAGAGGTCACAGGAAGGGAGGAAATCATTGTAGGGATGTAGGTTGAAAGGTCACAGGTCACAGGGTCAATATTGGGGGATCCCGGAGGGTGATGTGAAATAAAACAAATGCCAAAAAAAGGAAAACAAAAATTAAAACGTACAAACGAGCAGAGCTGAAAGCATTAAAAAGACAAACCACATTTTGAAAACAAGATTTTAAATGCGCTACAAAACAAATGAAATTAGTACAAGTTAAACCAAATAAAACTGATTGAAATGATCGTTGGAATACTGGGCTGTTAGACAAAGGCAAGAGCGTCTCCATGCCGAGCTGGCGCAAACTTCTCAAGCCTGAGAAGTTTCGTGTGGTTCAACCACCTCTTGGGTTGCCCCAACTTGCCGCTTCGGCACGGCTGAAACCTGCCTACTTCCACAGAGATCCCGAAATACCAGCTAGCAGCACGTTTTTCTAGGAGACAGGGGATTGTGTCAGCCACCTCTACCTCTGCCAAGCCTGGCCTAAACCTGAGCTTCCACCCACAACACCCAGGTGCCCCTCAGCTCAGGTCTGGAGGCGCTTGGGGAGACCCTGGGGGAGACCCAGCCTGTCTGAATGAGACTGATCCTTCTCACGCCGCACGGACGGAAGGGCAGGAGGACAAACACCCTCTTGGCTGTTCTTGAGCGTGTGATGCTTTTCTGTCAAACCAGCGACCTTATTTCAGGTGGCTCAAGGTAACCCACTTGGCTTTCAAGGGGAACAGAAAGGAAGATAAGCCATCACACTGTCAGGTGTCAACAGCATGTGGGAGATGACAGCAATTAACATCTAAGAGGCACTTTAATTAGTCACAGCCAAGACGCATGCCTGGCTGAGTACTAATTTGGACATAACAGTTGGTCCAGCAGTTCACATCCCCATATATCTAACTCATTTAACCCTTCTGGTTCTTTCTAAACATGATTTATTTGCTACCCGTCTGACAGTGAATTATTACATTTCAGAGAGCCACCTGGAGGGATCAGAATTCGTCCTTCTCCCCACAACACCCTCTGACAGATCACTTTGGGCCACAACGTGAGTGCAGAGAGCACTGGCCCTAAGCCTAACCCTAACCCTAAACCAACCATCATGCCATTCAGCAACCTCATGAACAGCTGGGCTCTCGATCTCTTGGAACACCCAGCACCTCAGCTAGGGCACAGAAATCCGTACTCTTTGGGCTTAAGGAGTGAAAACCAAGCACACAAGCTTCTCAAGCAAGGGAACAGGTATCAGCTCAAAGCTATCTTCTCTCTCATTTGGCCAGACTCCAGGCTCAGACAGACTGAGGCAGTGGCATCCTGCCATTCTGGTGTTGCGGGTGGCTGCCCACACTCCTTCGCAGAGATTTCTGTGGAAAGCGACCCAGCAGCGTTAGCAAAAGCCTTTTGATACAGTAGTATTCCAACCTGGCAGAATTTAACAGGTTTTGG
Source organism: Eurypyga helias (assembly GCF_000690775.1). Classification (NCBI taxonomy): domain Eukaryota; kingdom Metazoa; phylum Chordata; class Aves; order Eurypygiformes; family Eurypygidae; genus Eurypyga; species Eurypyga helias. The sequence continues at coordinate 15,814 of NW_010240944.1, read as the reverse complement.
GGGAAAAAAAAAAAGATTAGTTGAAATTCTAATTTGAGAGACGAGTGTCAAAAGGCTTCTCTTCCAAGCTGCTGAATGAAAGGAGGAGATGGGAGAGATGGAACACGACACAGGGTTTACAGCTACAGCATTAGGGCAGGGGTGGTGTTTCTTCATTGCAAGACACTCCCTGAGCCTTGCAGGTAAAGTAGAGGCACTTTCCCCAGGGTTCAAATGCCACTCTGCTTACTGCACGTTAACACTGAAGCAAGTGAAGTGAACCAATTTAGGTAAGCCCTGCCGGGAAAAGGACGTTAGAGAAACCCGGAATGCCTTCCAGGGATATCTTCCTCTCCCGGCAAATGCTACTTTGACAGGCTGCTGGCAAGATGCACTCTGGCTTCTGAAGATGTTGTTGGGCTTTGCTTAAAACTAACATAATGGCTTCAAAATGCAAAAAAAAAAAGGGATCAGGCCATCCAGACAGAGAGAAGGCAGCTGTCTGCCACGCAGTATGCTGACTTGGCAGATAACACTGGAAAAACACACCACTGGCTCCCAGTTTATGCAGGTTGCTAATCACAGTTCCTCTGGCAATCGTTTAAAGAGTTGGTACGGATCGATTATCAAAAGGAGTTTATCAATATGAACACAGTATTCTATGATTTCTGGTACTACCCTTCTCTGTCACTTCTGGTACCACTGGACTGACACACCAACCTGAAAGACCTGTTGATCTTCAAAAATTGCCAAGGAAAAGCCCCACACCTTACTGCAAAGGCTTACAGAACAGCCCGTGACGCCCTCATACAGGCTAGCAGACTGTCAGCTTGGTTTGATTCCAGCTTCTTCCCAACCTCACCTTGCCATGTGCCAATCCCCTGACCTAAAGAGGTTTACTTTGCTTGCTTAAACGCGCTGTCAGATTTTATCCAAAATCCAACTAGACCCAGCCTCCTTCAGAAAAACCCAGGGAAGGGTGTGAGCACTAGAACAGGGAACACAAGACGCTGCTGGAGTCAAATACAATTTACCTTTTCGGCCTCTCGTTCAGGCTTGTACTGCGAGCCCGGAAACTGTCCTTCTCAGGCGTGTCGTCAAAGGAAAGGAGGACATTCGAGCGCAAACCCTGCCAATGGAGACAAACAGGTAATGGTGTGAATGGCTAGGGCTGTACCACTGCATCTCAGGCCAAGGCACAAGAACTCGTGTCACTATTGAGAAAGACACTGACAAGAAAAAGAGACTACTTCTAGCTGCAAACAGAACCCTTCAAACTTCTCAAACCAGCTTTTAAGTCACCATTTGTATTAGGTACTGTTTGATTCAGCAGTGCCCATTACCTTTGTGATGTAGGGGACAAAGTCCTTGCGGAAGGGAAGGCGACAGCGAATGAACCACATAGCTATCACGTGATGGGCCAGGCAGACGATGTACTGGTTAAACCTAAAACAGCGGAAGGATCTCCAGAGTTTAATGCTGCATTGCCATGCCATTTCCGACTGAACAGCAGGACTTTTCAATCTGAGAAACTGAACCGTTCTTGCACCCACTTGTAAGGAGAAAGAAAAAAAAACCCTCAAAAGTTCTGTTCAAGAAAAACAGGTATTTTGTGCAAGGAGAGTCCATCCCTTCTTCAGACTAAGCCCGGAGATACCAGAATGGGCAACACCCCGTAAACAACTCTGACCCAAGTAGATAAATACAGCATGTCTAGTTCTCTTAGGCCTATAGAGGAAGGAGCAGACACTCGCTGTGAACTTACTTGGAAGGGTTGGTGTACGGCAGGGAGATGGCGAACACGCTGGCGTACTGCTCTGCCGCAAAGTTCCTGTAGAGGTGCGGCAGCCTTGCCAGAGCTAGAGCAACGCAAGAAGCAAAGCACCACAGGTAAGGCCTCAACACAAACTATTCAATACCACAGTTCAGTTGAATTTGAACAGTTTTGTTTCCTCTAAATCGCAGGTGAACATCGCGGTGTAATTTCATGCTATTTTAAGTTATAAGCAGCAAGGTGGAGAGAGCAGCTTCGCCTTCCCCATCGCGGTATGGCTGTACCACACTACGCTGTCTCTTTCCTCAGTGTGTGCAGGTGCTTTATGGAGAAACCCAGCAACAAACGAGATAATCAAACATCTCTATCTTAAGGATGGTGCGAGGGCATCACCAAGAAACCCTCACAATGCGTTTCATTTCACCAACACAACCAAAATCCCTGTATTCAGTGCCAACAATTCATTTACAACTACAGAAGATTGAAAACAGAAGACTCTTACAACTTACTTGAAAGAAATTCTAGGAGTGGGATTGCCATATTGGCTGTAGCAGAAATGTGGGTTAATTTGACTATTAAGACAGGAAGTGCCTTTATGATGATGTCGGGCATCTCGACGCTGCAGACGGAAAGTGCCACGACGCACTGGTTGGCACAGCGATAAATAAGACCATGTTCCAGGCAATACACTATTTCACGCTAGAAGAGTAAAAAAGAAAAAGAAGTCAATACAGGGTTTTGAAAACCTCTGATGCACCACCTCCTGAGTGCAGTTAGCCTTTCAGGACAGCTTGCAGGCCACCACTACTGCAAGGCCTGTATGACCCACACGAATTCTCATCCAAAACGCCCAAACTCAGAACCCGAAATAATGTGGTACGCACTCTAGGCCAAAATCTTAAGATGGGACTTGAATCAAGTAGATATTTTAGAAATTATTAGTTAAGTTTCTGATTAAACAGAATTTTTATGTTTATCAGGGTCTTCCAGCAACGGGTAAAGATGCTCAGCGACCTGCGAGGGGGGACAGGTATGGAGAGAGAATCCAACTGACAGGACAGTTACTGCTGTACAGAGTATTTTTTCACCCAAAACCTCATCCCAAACACAGTATATGCAGCTTTTGATAACAGCAAAGGGCAGTGCTACCTTGCACTTAAGCCCCTTATTCAGCTAGTATGAGAAAATGCTCGACTGTAGAGGCTCAGGCCCCACCCCTCCCACATCCTCTTGCTCTCCTCGTACCTGTTTAGCTTTGTCCAGATAATTATGGTATGATATTAATGCCGTCAGTACTGGAACCACAGCCAGGTGTAAATCAGTGCGAGAAAAGCCTTCTGGGGTACCATGGAGCCTGTCAGTAGTCTTCTTGTCTGTGAGCTGATACACCACACAGTGAGTTAGAACACCTCATGCTAAAAATACTGTCTAAAAGGCAGTTGAAAGGCACCGCCCACAGCCTCCCTTCCGCTTGTGTATGTTCACAATACATACACAGATGGAGAACACTAGTTATTACACACCTAAAACAACCCTCAGAAGAAGGGATGGTGAGTGAGGATTGACAACAAGCATGCTAAGTTAGACGGAAGCAAAAAACCTCAAAGAAACCAACCCAAAAGCAACTCTCACAAAGTAAGGATGTGATGATTATACATCAGTAGGGTGTATGGCATTACCATGAGGCTCAGCGCAGAGGCCAGGAGGTCTATGTTACACGGAGAGGTTAAAAATAACACTTTATAGCGGAGGGATTCAGGTAGTTTGTTGAGGACCAGCTTCAACACCTTCCAGTCTGTCTCCTGTGAAGAAAGAAAAAGGTAAGGTGGAAAATTTTTGTATGATTTCGATACAGACTGAAAGTAAGGCCAATCAGTTTTTAGACAGCTTGCCACTTTCTAGGCAGATGTATCTCTCGCCACGGTAGCTACCTAAAAAGCGGTGGCAGTGAGCTGTCACAAGTGACTTCCAGTCTGTCATCCAGCTCTGGGTGCGATATTGGCACCGCAAACCAGAAGACAACTTGGATCCAGATCTGACTGAGCTCAGAAAGACAGAGCCAGAATTCAATTCTCCCAACCACCAGCACACATTAACTTCCAGAGCAAGACACACCCTCAGCACAGTATTTCCAATACAACCCTAACGAACAAGTTATACACAGAGGTTATTAGCAACTGAAACATCAGTTCTCAAAAACGTGCAATAGGAGGGTTTCTTTTAGTTTCAGATGCCCTTTCAGAAACAGGATGACTTATCTGATCTTTAACACAGACATTTTTTGCCCTTCTCTGCTCTGCAGCAGAGTGCAGTGAAAGCCCATCTTAGTTTCTGAAGAGCTGACCTGGTGCTCCCACTGCTGGCTGTAAATCTGCACCATTATCCACAGATTCTGCCCAAGAAGGCTTTACGTGCTGCCCTGCAGACGTTAAGTAGACACTTGGGGACAGCACTCCCTAGCCAGCTGTTTCAAGTTGCCACCCGTCACACGAAGGTGACAGCTGTCACTAAGAGTGTCCGTACTTGCTTCAGGCACTGGAGAAGGACGCCAAAGACCATGGAGTACGGCAAGTGCCCGATGCGAAGGGCGGTGTTCTGGGAAGGCACGCTGGGACTTCCCGAAGGCGGAGAGAGCGTACCGGCAGGCTTTTTCTCAGAAGCCCTCTTCTCTGCTTCTCTACAATGTGGAAAAGGAGAAAAATACATGAGTGGAAATCAAGATCAGAACAGCCTATTCAGGTGACCAACAGTGCTACCCTATTTGGCAGCCAGTTTAATGACCAAACAACACTATACATTGCATTCTCTATTAAAAAACACAGTATGGGGACAGCAATGAGGCAGTTTGGTCAGATTAAGGATTTTTCTATCCAGGCCCTTAGCAAATTTAAAAGATATCCTCTGGGGTGTGTTACACAAAGAACTTCAGCCCAAGCTGTACAATTAAAAATAGTCAGATTTGTACAAATCATTGAATCAAACCCCAGTGTGAAAACTGGTTTCAGGCAGGAAGAGAAATTCCACATCCAAGATTAAGAGCTCTGTAGGTGAGTGGTTTCTAAGAGTGAGTTCAGTGAGTTAGGAGTTGAGACCACCCTAAACCGTAACTATGGACTCGTCTAGCAGCTGATTCATCAGGATTTGGAAGATTCCAAAAAACTGCAGATTGCTACTGATGGACCATTAAGGTCATGCAAAAATGCCAAACAGTTTAGAAAACCACCTTTGCTTAATGCAATCAGAAACCTACACAAAATCACACAGACAGTAAGGGCTGAACCTCACTGCTCCATCCTTGTTGGAAAGGCCAAGACGGTGGAGGGAGT